>NC_133658.1:302357510-302407510 GCF_037893015.1 Macrotis lagotis | reverse complement strand
GGTTTAGCATCAGTAGGATGACTTATCACTGAGTGTCTTTTATTTATTTGCTTTAGTCACAATAACAAACAAGAATCACCTACTATAAGGTCTGGGGGGTTAACTTGTAAAGAAGATGGAATGCCCATTCAGATGGAATTGTGAACCTTTTGAAATACTACAAAATTACAGAGCCTCTGTTAGGTGGATAAAAATTGGAATAGTGACAGGATTAGGGATAGGTTTACGGATAGTGATAGAAATGGGAATGGGTTAGGGATGTAATTCCATTGGTCTAGGTAGCTCCCTCTGTAATTTATAGTCTTACAGAGTTACCTAAGAGTTACCACTGTTACATTAAGAAGTTGTGACAAAATATAATGAACTCCACTGGCAAAAAGGAGGCTAAGAAAGAAATTCATGCAATAATACAAATATAGTGGAACTAGTGAAGAGCTTGGAGTTGTTAGCAATCACAAGGCTGTGATTTTTAGAGAGAAGAGTAACCCTAACCTAAGTCTGAATCCTGCCTCTGTCTTTTGCCCCCTTACCTTTGGGTAAGTCTCTTAAACACTCTGGTCTCAGTTTCCTCATCTATAAGATCAGAGGGTTGGATTAGATTATCTCTAAGATACCCCTCCTAGAACTTTGAATCTGACTAAATTGTTTCTTGAAGCAATATACCTATAGCCCCCAATAAGCATCCATGTAAAGAACAACTTTTAAAGCATAAAACAAATCTTCTTCTATGAATTCTATACCCTCTCATTCAGATTTCTTGATTTGATGTGGGGCAAAGTAATTTGAAAAATAAACTAGGTGATTTGAGCCATGATTGAAAAGGTGCCATTCTGCTTGCCTTTGTCCACATTGATCACTTCTATGGCAGTCTGGTCAGGCAATGTAAAAAGTAGTTTTTTCCTTTTCTCTATGTCTTGGAGCAGAGTTTAGACTCTGAGTAGAAAAAATGAGGGAGGCCACTATTTATAAAATGGGGAGTGCAAAGTGTCTAGGTTACTTAGTATAGAAGATTCATTTTACTCTGTCTTTACCCACAACCCTTCATCCCATCACTCTTGGGTGGTAATGAGGGATCTTTTCCACTTAATGTCGTCTTTCTCTCCCAACTCCTCCCCCTCCCAGATTCCTACAGCAAATACAATTCACCAATAAGATGTTTCTTTCTACCAGAATAAGTATAGTTTTTTTGTCCCCTTTTTCTGTACCAAGAATATGCTGGTGATTTTAGACCCAAGATAAAAAAATCTAACTATCTTGACTTTGAATTTAAGGATTGAGAGATGATGTAATGTTACTGATTGTGACTGGAAAAAAAAATCTATGCATAAATATTTCAAAGAAATTATAATATTTTCCACTTAAAATGTTTTAAGTGGGCTGTAGTTTATTCCTTGCAGGGTCCAAGGAGGAGAAGATTTAAAGGAGTAGTGGGAGGTCAGTCTTCTTTGAGATTTCAGAACTTGAAGTATGGATTTCCTTTTTGATTTTTGACTTTTAAAATATAAATTTGGGGGCTGGAGGAACTTTAAATGTCATTTATCCTAACCCTCTCATTGCATGAGAAATTGAAACCTGAATGGTAAAGTGTCTAAGAAGACTCGGACAAGATCATAAGCACCAGAGTCAAAGTTTTGAATTCAGGATGCCTTATTGTAAATCCAGTGCATCCTTGTTACCTTTTCTTTTTAACATTACAATCACTTGTTCCCTTTGCCCCCATTGGACCCCTTCCTTGTAAGAAATATACTCAAGTAAAGACAACTCATATGGCAACTGCACCTGTCAATGAATACCACACTGCATATTTATAATCTACAATTTTCTAATGAGAAGAGAGTGTTTCCATATCACTTTTTCCAGGATGGAGATTAATTCTTTAAATTCTCAGGATTTCACAGCTTTTTAGTGTAATTACAATTTATATTATTGTAGTCACTTGAATACATTCTTTTTTTGGTTCAATTTTCTCCACTGAATATTGCTTCATACACACCTTCCAGTTTTTTCTGAATTATTCATCTTTATTTCATAGGCCACAATTATGTTCTATTAAATTCATATACAATAATTTGTTCAGCCACTCCTCAATCAATTGGCAGGATTCTTTGAACAGTGAAGGTTTAAGGCCATAGCATTCTTTCTTCTCTATCAATCTTAAAACTGTTGTTTCTCCAGAATTTGAATGGGTTGCTCTAAATATGCCTTATAGTTTATTGTTTTAGTTGGGTTTCAGGCAATAAATCTGTGAATTTCTTGACCTCCATCTGACAACCTGACTTTGCTAGCTGCTAATTCCCTTTTACAAAACAAATTGCATCAGCCACGTTCACATTTAGCCAACTGTAGTTTAAATTGTTTTTGTGCTTTCTTCTGAGTTCCTTCTCCAGATTAAATGATACTGCACTGAACTACCTGCTCTTGGCTGGAGTGGGCAAATACAATGTTATTACAATAGATTCTGGAATGGGGTAAGTACTGTATCAGTGTCCTCTCTTGAAAATAGGTGACATGTCATGGGATATTAAGGATAGCCATTTAATGTAAAAACTCCGATAATACATGAGTTAAATGGAGAAAATGAGAGAAAGCTTTTAAGCATTCTCCCAAGACAGATTGCAGGATAATATTATTGTGCATGCAAGAAATGCTGATTGACACTGTCAGGAGGCCATTACAGTGGGATGGTATAAAATCATTATAGTAAAAAGCATTTCGGAGCTGTGGTCCATGAGAGCGAGCAGTAACATATAATGAATTATCAATAAAGAGCTGGTGATTCAGTTCTATTACATATGAATAGAAAGCTTCCTGTTATATAATTTTAATCTGCCACTCTGATAAATGACTTGAATATTGAGTGCCCTTTCAGGTATTGTGGAATTTCCAGTCTAGAGTTTGCCAAAAAGCCTGTGATTTTTATAGAGGGGAATGGAGACTACAATTGTGATAGGGTTGCTTTACTCAATTTTAATTGAAATGTTTTTCAGGAATCAAATATTTCTAAAAATAGTAATTCATTTTTCATGTGTTTATGGAAATAACAAATTCCAATTCAGTAATTCAAGTGAATTATTTTTAAGTTCAGAGAGAATATCTTCTCACTCCAACTACCCCTCCTTTTTTTCCATACACCTTATTTACCCCTCCAACACACACACACACACACACACACACACACACACACACACACAGACAGTACAGGGCAGGATCTATGTTAAGGTATTCACCCAATTTTAGGATGGCCCTATGTGGGAGGTAGCAAGGCATAGTGAAAAATCCTGGATTTGGAGTTGTTGAATCAGGACTTGATTTCCTTTGCTCTGCTTTTAAATATCTGTGACTTTGGGGAAGTCCCTTAACCTTTATGAGGTCACAAATTTCTCATCTATAAAATGGATGGATTGACCTAGATAAGCACTAAAGTCCTTTCAGATCTAAAGCTATAATCCTAATCTTTGGATGTATGTATGTGTCCATTGAAAAACCAATACAAAACCTTTTTTAGTGACTGCACTGTAAAATTTGACCATTATATTTCCAAATAATGTTTTTTTTATCCTTTTGAGTAGCTTGTTTGCTTCAGTGAGGTTTTAGAAACCAAGTGTTCTTCCTCTTCCCTCAACAAGGTGAAGTAAAGGAATACTGCCACATCCATTCAGGCTGGTGCAGTGGGTGAATGGAGGAGATGAAGACCTATATATTCAAATCCTGCCTCTTGCATTAGCAGTTCTGTAACCATAAATAAGTGTCATTTAAACCACTTTGGGCTTCAGTTTCCTCATCTGTAAAATGGGGATAATAATACCCATAGGTACTTGCCTCAAAGGGATGTTGTGAGGTTCAAATAAGATATAAAGAGAGCTTTGAAAACTTTTAACTCCTGCTTCTGTCCTTTCCCTTCTTCCTCCTCCTCTTCTTCCTCTTATTCTTCCCCTTCCTCCTCCTCCTCCTCCTCCTCCTCCTCCTTCTTCTTCTCGTCCTCCTCTGCTTCCTTGAGACACCCATTTTCTTCTGACCTAAGACTTAGCCTAAGATTTCTACCAAGTGATTCAAAGAGAAATAAGCAAGCAGTGAATAACAATGCAAATGATATCAACAAAATAAATGCTGTTATAGTGAGCAAGTTAAATGCTGAAGAAGGGATCAGAAGAAGTACCTCATCTCTCTTCATTGAAGGAGTGGAAGACTATGGGTATATAGAATAATGCATGTATCAGACTTAATTGATCTATTTATTAGATCCATGGAATGTTTCCCTTCTTCCTTGATTATTTTTTGTGAAGAGTGATAGTCCTGGCTTAAAAGAATGATATATTTGGAAATGAAGATGAAGTAAAACCAAAAGTTATGAAATTTTTAAAAAAAGTTTTCCTTTATGAAACAACATACCAAAACCTGTGGGATACACTCAAGGAGGCTGTTAGGGGATATATTATATCTTTAAATGCTTACATGAATGAAGAGGAAATCAATGAATTAAATATGCAACTAAAAAATTAAAACAAATTAAAAACCTCCAATTAAATACCAAATTAGAAATTCTAAAAATCAAAAGAGAAATTAATAAAATTGAAAGCAAGAAAACTATTGAGCTAATAAATAAAATCAAGAGTTGGTTTTATAAAAAAAAACAATAAAATTGATAAACCTCTGGTAAATTTGATTAAAAAAAGAAAGAAGAAAACCAAATTGCTAGTATCATAAATGAAAAATGTGAACTCACCACCAATGAGGAGGAAATTAAAGTAATAATTTGGAAGTATTTTGCCCCTTTATGCCAATAAATTTGATAATCTAAGTGAAATGTATGAATATTTACAAAAATATAAGTGGCCCAGGTTAAATGAAGAGGAAATCAATTACCATAACTCTATCTCAGAAAAAGAAATTCAACTCCCTAAGAAAAATTCTCCAGGGCAGATGACTTCACAGGTGAATTCTATCAAACATTTAAGGAACAATTGGTTCCAATTCTATATAAACTCTTTGGAAAAATAGGTGAAGAAAGAACTCTGCCTAACTCTTTCTATTACAGCAATATGGTACTGATACCTAAACCAGGAAGAATTAAAACAGAGAAAGAAAATTATTGACCTATCTCCCTGATGAATATAGATGCAAAAATCTTAAATAAAATCTTAGTAAAACAATTACAACAAATTATCACTAGGATAATACATTATGACCAAGGAGGATTTATCCCAGGAATGTAGGGTTGGTTCAATATTAGGAAAACTGTTAGTATAATTAATTATATCAATAACAAACCTATCAGAAATCATATGATTATTTCAATAGATGCTGAAAAAGCTTTTGACAAAATACAGCATCCATTCCTACCAAAAACACTAGAGAGCATAGGAATAAATGGATTGTTCCTTAGAATAATAAACAGTATCTATCTGAAACCATCAACAAGCATTAGATGCAATGGGGATAGGCTAGAGGCATTCCCAATAAGATAAGGGGTGCAACAAGTATGCTTATTATCACTACTACTATTCAATATTGTACTAGAAATGTTAGCTTTAACAATAAGAGAAGAAAAAGAAACTGAAGGAATTAGAATTGGGAAGGAAGAGACTAAACTCTCACTCTTTGCAGATGAATGATGGTATATACCTATAGAATCCCAAAAAATCATCTTAAAAACTACTAGAAATAGCAACTTTAGCAAAGTTGCAGGATATAGAATAAACCCTCATAAATCCTCAACATTTCTATATGACTAGCAAGATGCAGTAGAAAGAGCTAGAAAGAAAAATCCCATTCAAAGTAACTTCAGACAATATACAATACCTGGGAGTCTACCTGCCAAGGCAGACTCAGAAACTTTTTGAAAACAATTACAAAACAATTCTCATACAAATAAAATCAGATTTAAATAACTGGGCAAATATCAACTGCTCATGGATAGGTCGATTTGACATAAGAAAAATGACAATTCTCCCAAAATTAAACTACTTCATTACCTACCAATCAAAATTCCAAAAAAATCACTTTAATGAGTTAGAAAAAATTTTAAGTAAATTCATATGGAGAAATAAAAGTCAAGAATTTCCAGGGATTTAATGAAAAAAAGTGTAAAAGAAGGTGGCTTACCCCTACCAAATCTAAAATTATAAAGCATCAGTCATCAAAACTGTCTGGTATTGGCTAAGAAATAGAGTGGTGGACCAGTGGAATAGACTAGGTGCAATAGCAAGAACTGATTGTAGTAATCTGCTGTTTAATAAATCCAAATAGTCCAGCTAATGGGATTAAAAAACTCTCCTTTTGATAAAACTTTTGGGAAAATTGGAAGTTAGAATGGAAGAAACTTGGATTAGACCAACACCTCACACCCTATACCAAGATAAGATCAAAATGGTTAGAGGATTTAGACATAAAAAACAATATTATAAGCAAACTAGAAGATCCAGGAGTAGTTTACCTGTCAGATCTATGGAAAGGGAAGCAGTTTATGACCAAGGAAGAGATGGAGAACATCATTAAAAACAAACTATATAATTTTGATTACATCAAATTAAAAATCTTTTTCACAGACAAAACCACTGTAACCAAGATCAAAAGAAATATAGTAAATTGTGAAACAATTTTTTCAGCTAGTATTTCTGACAAGAGTCATTTCTAAAATATACAGAGAACTGAGTCAAATTTAAAAAAAAGAAACAAGTCATTCCCCAATTGACAATGGTCAAAGGATATGCAAAGGCAATTTACAGTTGAGGAAATCAAAGTGATCCATAGTCATATGAAAAATTGCTCTAAATCACTAATTATTAGAGAAATGCAAATTAAAGCATTTCTGAGGTACCACCTCATACCTCTCAGACTAGCCAATATGGTCAGAAAGGACAATGATTAGTGTTGGAAGGAATGTGGGAAATCTGGGACACTTAGTGGAGCTGTGAACTCATCCAACCTTTCTGGAGAGCAATTTGGAATTACACCTAAAGGGCAACAAAAATGTACATACCCTTTGATCCAACAATACCACTATTGGGTCTATACCCTGAAGAGATGATGAAAAAGGGTAAAAACATCACTTGTACAAAAATATTCATAGCAGCCCTGTTTGTGGTGGCAAAGAATTGGAAATTAAGTGAATGTCCTTCAACTGGGGAATGGCTGAACAAATTGTGGTATATGTATGTTATGGAACACTGTTGTTCTATTAGAAACCAGGAAGGATGGGAATTCAGGGAAGCCTGGAAGGATTTGCATGAACTGATGCTGAGTGAGATGAGCAGAACCAGGAAAAACATTGTACATGCTAACAGCAACATGGGGGTGATGATCAAACTTAATGTACTTGCTCATTCCATCAGTGCAAGAATCAGTCACAATTTTGGGGTATCTGCGATGGAGAATGCCATCTGTATCCAGAGAAAGAATTGTGGATTTGCACAAAGGCCAAAGAGTATTTCCTTTAATTAAAAAAAACTAACTTATTTTATTATGTAATTTTGCTATCTCTTATACTTTATTTTTCTTCCTTAAGGGTATGATTTCTCTTTCATCACATTCAACTTAGATCAATGTATACCATGGAAACAATATAAATACTAGTAGACTGCCTTCTGTGGGGGGTAGGGGGAGGGAAGCAGGGGTGGGGGGAGGGAAGCAAGGTTAGGGGAAAATTGTAAAATTCAAAATAAATAAAATTTAAACAAGTTTTCCTTTAGATTTCCACTTCTGTCTACACACACACACATACACACACACACACACACACACACACACACACACACACACACACACCCAAAACACATCTCAGTAAATTGGTCACAGTAGGTTGTATACCTCAAGTATTGAAATGCTACCATAGTAAGTGAAACAGATCTTTTTACTTACAAACCACTACTGAGTTTTGAGTGATCAATTTACAGGTATAAGAGGGTATCCTTTCTTTCATTAGTTAACCTTTCCATAAAATCAATTCCATGTGTGTGTTTTTCAAGCAGGCAAGGACTCAAATTTAGGAAGTCATGCCTCAAATTCTAGAAAATTATACCAAGCAACAACTCTCAAGTCTTGATCTTTTGATCATAAATTTTAAAATTAATAATAATAAAAAGAAGAATAAGTCATTGCTCATTGTATTCAAGCTATGCCAAAGTACTGTCTAGTAATGTACCCATGAAAATAAATGCAGATTCCAAGGTCAGGAACCTAAAAGAAACCAGGCTGAGGTCAAGTAAAAGTTTTAATTAAAATTAAAAACATAACCCTTAGTGTGGGTATCATATAACTTTTGGTGTATTACCGTCATTGTTTCCATAAGCATATGGAAGCATAGGGTAAGATGGGGAGGAAATATTTTTAGGGAGGGTGTAAGTGTGTGTATGTATTGTATCTATCTATCTATCTATCTATCTATCTATCTATCTATCTATCTATCTATCTATGTATGTCTATTTGTCACAGCTAAACTCTATTAACTAGACAAGATTCTTCAATGATCCCCAGATAGGCAGACTCTGTCTTTAATGAAAATTATTTTCTCAACTGATGATCATCAAAAACTGATACATAAATATCTTGAAAGATTTCTGCACTATCTGAAACAAAAAATATTGTAAAGTTAGGGATAAAAAGTCTGACCAGAATAATTTGAACACAAAAGGCCCCAACTTCTTGTTTAAATGAATCAATTCACCAGACCTGCCCCCTCCCACCCCCAATCAAACAAGGAGCCTAGATTTCTAGATGAAATTAATCAATTAATCAATCAAAGGTGTAAACTAAATATAAACAAGTCCTCAATCAGTCTAGGAGGAATGATGTACTTTAATTATTGGACAGAATCAGATGACACCACAAGTCAGTATATTGGGATTTGCTGAGGGAATTAGATGTCCATGTATATTAGAGAGAGCCAGTTCAGAGTTGAGCAATCCCAGAAGCAGTTTTCCATCAGAAGCATTCCAGCATGCGTTAGCTTCCTGTACTTTTCAGCAGTAATGAGTCCAGTGGTGGTTGAGGGAATTGCCATTGGAAAAAGGAAATATTGAGTTTCTCTCCCTCCTTCTCACCACATTGACCAGGTGAAAATCTTGTGAAATTCAGAAGATCAGAAGATTTGACATTCTACTGGCAATAGGAGCATTGTCCCCAGAACAGTAGTGGTTGATGACAGCATCTGCATCAGGAGCTGAAAGACATACCAAGGACCAACTGAGGAAAAAAGTGTATGTGTATGTACTCATACACTCAATATATAGACTCTATGTATCTCAGAACTTTATAAGAACATTGAATCTTAGAGCTCAGGAGAAAACTATACCTAAGGGGAATTTCACAAGGTTTCTTGAAAGGAAAAAAGAACATCCAGGAAACAAGGTCACTGAGTTACTCCTTTGCCCCAAATACACTCTAAGATGGAGTCCACTTTTCCAAAGGACTTCGTTGGGAAAGGGGAGAATGTGCCCCCAATTTGGATTAGCATTTTTATAACTACTGTTCTTATACCATTTTTGTAAATACTCTAAAAGCTTATTTACTATGGCTAGCTAATTGACAATCAGTGGAGACTATACTAGATAGAGTGTTGTGAGTAACAATGCTAGAATCCTGAGGGAAGAAGTTGTCACTTATCATTTGGAGACCCAAACTGCCAGAATCAGTGGGAGTTGGGAAAGTAACTCTGGAAAGGGTGTTTACAATATGAAGATTCAGAGAAACATGAGAAGACACAAACTTATAGAAAGTAAGCAGAACTAGAAAAATAATACATGGATTATAACAATACAAATGAAAAGAACAAAATCATATTTAAAAATGCACTAAACCTGAACATTATATAATTATAATACCAAGCTTGCTTGTGTAGAAGAGATAAGAAAATGAGCACCCTTTATTTGTATTAATGGAGATATTGGATAAGGAATATTGTATACTTTGTTTGGCTATTAATGCTTTGATTAATTTTACTGAAGATCTTTCCTCCTCTTCTTTCTTTTTATTCTTTGTTACAAGAGTAGGGGACAGAACAGGGATACATTTGGAAATTATGATGATATTAAAAAAGGGTAACATTTCTGAAAGAAAATTAATATATGGGTAGATTGAATTGGTAAATTGGTAAATTTACCAAAAAATTGGTAAATATCTTTAACTTTATTTTCTTACATCTAAGGTTGAAGAATTCTTTATATTTCTATCCTTCAATGGAACCATGATATCATAGGTTTGGATTTATACTTTGGACATCTTGAACCATCTATTTATATCATCTTTTACAATATGAAAGAATAAAGTATTGGGGGTATTAAAAACTTTCTTTTGATGTGCTGAGTATAACAATATTTAAATACATTCTGTACAGAAATTTTAAAAATGGCATAATTAACTAACTTTCTGAGAATTGAAGGACATAAGCAAGTTGAACATTAGCCATAATTATATAGAGAAGGTTGTATAGTTTAGTGGAAAGAGTTCTGGTTCCATAGCCAGAAGACCTGTACTCAAATCTTTCTGATCTTGGAAAAAGCAGCTTAATTTCCTTGGTCCTCAGTTTTTTCATCTGAAAAATCAGAGGGGTGGGATTGACTTTTGAGGTCTCTTCCAGCTCTAAGATGTATAATCTTATGATAACAATGATGATAGTAGTGGTGGGGGTGGTGATGATAAGCTAGTATTTATATAGCACTTTAATATTTTTAAGGAATCTTAGAAATATTATCTCATTTTGTGCTTAGAACAATGCTTGGACATTGATCTTATCTTAATCCCTATTTCATAGAAGGAAAAAAGCAGAGGTTATATGACTTGCCTAGGGTCACATAGCTGTTAAGTCTATGCAGTTAGATTTTAACACAAATTTTCCTGATTCAAATTCATCATTTTATCCACTTTGATTCTCTTCTTTTCTCCCTCCTCTAGTCCATATTCACAAGTGTCAGTGCTTTAGATAAGTGTATTTATGAGAAAAGTTATTCTATAATTAATGCAAAAGAATACAAAGAATCTTAGTGTAGAAGAGTTACCTGAAGCATACTTTATTGGTATTTCAGTTTATTGAATCCATCCTAGATCTAAGGTGGATGTTCCCAAGAAATACCCCAGTGTTCCAAGCAGAATCCTTGCTTTAGGAATCCATATGATTCTTTCTCTTCCCTCTCCCTACTCTCCACTTCTAGCTTTTGTTGTTCTGAGTTGTTCCATCCAATTTCTTACTCCTTGGATTTGAGGAGTCTAAGATTAATACTTACAAATCTATCCTATTAGGAGCCTCCTGATGTAAGCTTTGTTGGACAGCTCCTCCCATAAACACCTAGGTTGAATAGATGTTGATGAGACTTTTACCATAACCTGAAGATCGATGCAACCCAATACAATATTTTACTCTCAAGTTTCAAGTATCTCAAATATTTCATAGAATCTCCTGAAATTATCTTCAGTGGGCAAGGCCACCTCTTTTGACTTAAAATGTGAAACATTGTCTAGCCAAAAACATGATCAAGCTCAAAGCAAGGATGTCTTTTAATTTAGTGAGAACACAGGATTTCCTGGAAAACATCTTAAGTTGGAAATTTCCCAACAGATTGACTTTATACTTCTTTTGTAGCCAATGAATTCCAGTTCATGAACATTTTTGAGTGAAAAATCTCCCAACAACCAAAGCTTCTGTTCATCTCCTCCCTCTTCTTGGGGTAAACTGGGTTTAGCCTGCCAACTCAAATCCTTTGGGGGAACCTAAAAGTAGCTGTAAGCTCCCATCATTTCCACCCCCTTTCATCCTGGTTTGAAAACTTCATTAATTTTGTTTGTTCCTGCTTAAATTTCAATTTTGCCCTAATTCACTTTGCTGATATACAGTAAAAATCAAACTTATTTTCTTGACACTTCAAAAAAAATCTTTTTAATGTAAAATACAAGTTTCAGCTGCTTTGTTTGTTTATTTTAAGCACATAAGACTATCCATTTTATAGCACAGAAACAAAAAGAATGGAAATGTAAAGCTATAGGGAAAGAAGAACCTAAGCATCATTCCACATTATCTTATTACCATGGGAGGAAGCAGCTCAGAATTGAACATGGTAGTGGTAAAAAGAGGAGAGTTGAGAAATCTACTGTCTAGGATCCCAGGGAAAGCAAAAGGAATTCAAAGCCTACAAGGATAACAAAAAGAAGTTGAATTCCTGGAGAAGCAAAGCCAGGGTATTCCACAAGTTGTACTATTCAAAATTCTGCTCCCTCTCCTCCCTGCACCTCCTCTGGCGTCCTATCTTCTCTTCTCCACCCCCAGCAATTTCTAAAGCATGGAATATATCCAAGAAGAAAGAAATCACTCTGGATAGAGTGCATACTGGACTTGGAGCCAGGAATGCTCGACTTCTAATCTTGTCTCAGCACATACTAATTGGATTGCCTTGGGCAAGCTAATTTGAGTTAGTTTCCTCATCTGTAAAATGGAAGTAATAATAATAATAATAATAATAATAATAATAACAATAATCACACCTACCTCACAAGTTGTTTTTGAAAATCAAATGAGATAATATAAGTAAAATATTTGAAAGCCTAAATCTTCTTAACCAAATTCTGGGTAAGAGACATAGCTCACCTGAAGCAAGCACTTAATAAATATGTCTTGCATCAGACCTGAAGACACAAGCTAAGTGTGCATAAAAAGAGCTATGAAGATTCCCAAGAAACTCATTTTCCTATTTACTTTCTTATCAATTCAGCAGTCAATCAACATCTATTGTGTTAGACTTTATAGTAGAGATTTGAGATTACAGAAATGAAATGAAACAGTTCCTATCATCCAAGGGGAAGAGACTTTATATAGTATCTATTCTGAATCAGGCACAATACTGATTTGGTCCTCACAACAGCCCTGCAAGGTAGCAGCTATCATTATTCCCACCTTACAGTTGAGAAAACTGAGGCAAACAGAGATGAAATGACTTGCCTAAGGTTACATAGCTATATTTGAAGCTATATTTGAATTCAAGTCTTACTGACTCCAGACTCAGGGTTCTTATCAATGTGCCATCCGTTGCCTAAATAAGGGCTTACATTTTATCAGGTGAATCATCATGTATATATTTAAGTATTTGAAAAACATATATTCAAGAAACTCAATCTGACCCAAGATCTCATTCATTCAAGAGCTCCCTCCAACAAAAGAAATTGCTATCCTCCCATGTGCGTCTATCCTTGGCTCTTCATCATTGTGGGAATACCCAGTGTAGAAACTCCCTTCACCTATAGAGCTTAATCATTTATCTGGAATTTAGCCTGGAATTTCCTTGAAGAACTGAGATATTTTTGACTGATTTATCCACAGTCATATAGTATATGATTTAAGTTAAAATTTTCCTGAATTGAAGGTTGCTTGCTCTCTGTGACACTCTGAAAAAAAGTTAAACCCCAATAAATGACAGAGCATGAGTATATACTCTTAGAATCCCTACTGCTAGGGAGCCTGGAGCCAGGGAAATCACTTGAGAATAGGAGTTGTAAGTTGGGGGTCCATACTAAATTTGGTAGCAATATAGTAGATTGTTGTCCTTTGTGCTCGAAGAGGAGCAAAATAACATTGCTAGGTCAGAGTCTGACTGTGGCTGATCAGACCAAAATGAGCTTGGAAGACTATCATGTGTTAGACACAAATAGTCCATATGAAAATTTAGAGCATCTCATTACTTTTGAGCCACTGCTGAAAATACTAATATAGTTTGCCTAGTGGGAAGGCAGAAGGTGGAGCTGGGAACATCAAGCTGTCTAATGCAAGACAAAGCAGCCCAAGTCAGAAACTGAAGTTAATTGAAACTTCCAGGCAGGTTTAAAAATTTATACTGAGTTTAAACTGTGAGTGGCCTCTGCACTTTCAACCTAGGGGAGAGAAGGAGACTATCTAAAAAACAAAACCAACAAAGAAGTGTGTTGGATAGGTTTTTAGAAAAAAAAGGGGGGGATGAGAACTTTGGGGAAGTTTGTATATCTATTAAAGAAGTCTTCCTAGAAGAGGGGATACCTGAAGTTGGACTTGAAGGGAAAGAATAGGTTGGAATAACAGCTGGTTCTAGCATTGAATTGACATGTATAAATGAATGGGAGAAAGAAAAGGCACCATGAAATTAGAGAATGTTGAGGGATTCATTTTGGATACAACACAGAACATTTAAAGGAAATAATGTGAAACAAAGTAAGAAGCTTTTTGCAGCCATATTGCATAAAGCTTAAAATTCTGAGGACTAAAGAGGAATTTATAACTTTTTTGTAGGCAATGAATGAATCATTTGATTTCCTAGTTCTAACCTTTGTTCTGCCTTTGTCTTCTCAATTCTGAAACACACACAGACACTGCCCCCCCCACATGCTAAATGAGATCCATGGGAATGTATCAACTGGGTATGGTGACCATTGTGTGGTGTTCAATATGCAGTTCCCTCTAGCTTTGGAGTTTGAAGGGACTTTGAACTGGGAAGCAAGAGAGGATGCAGTTACAAGAAAGTGCCTAAGTATAGCTATGGCGAGAGGGTTACCAGGTTCAAGATCAAAGTCAGAAGGAAGGCTACACCTATGCAGCAGTGGTGTTAACAGTCTTGATGCGACTATAAGACTACTCAATCAGCTCTGGGAATAGGCTAGCCAATGGCAGAGGTGATTAATATTCCCAACCAGGTTCTATACAGATGCATCAGGGGGAAAAACATTAACTATTATGTATGCCAGTTCATACTGGATCCCTGAGTCTATGCCCCTCCACTAAGATCCAAGAGGAAATCCTAGATTTCTTCTGTATCAATCTTGATTCCTCTCACTTTTTTCTCCCTACCCCCTACCCCACTCCATATCTGATTCTATCATATATATTCAGAGGATTAGAGATGAAGAACTAGAAAGATCTTAATGACCATGTAACTCAATATCTTCATTTTAAAAATAAGGAAACTGACCAAGAAAAGCTAGGTCATACAGGTAGGAAGTGACTGAGCTAGGATTCAAACCTAGTTTCTTTTATTTTGAATCCCCCTTTCCACTATGTCACAGTGGAACAGTAACATGATTGAGACCTATGCTATCAGAAGAACACCATGGCTATTATTGGTTCCCTATTGGCTTAGGTTTATTTTAGAAAGAAAAATCCACATTCTCCATGAAACCCGGAGGTCATACCTCTAGGGTCCTGGCTTTCTGGAGAGGATATAGAGATGCCCAAGAATGGTTCATTAATTCACATAATAGATTTATTTAATGTACCCATTACTCTGAGGTCCTAAGGGGAAAGGGCAAGGGAGGTCTGGGAGGAGTAAGAACGCACACAACTATAAAAACCATCATTAAATTAAATGAAATCTAATGGCTCTGATATGTCCAGGGTCCACATTAAAGGGATAGGGTTAATACTCAGTTGCCACAGCAGTGACTTTGAAAGGTGCTTCATTAAACCTTCCACCCTCCAAAACACACACACACACACACACACACACACACACACACACACACACACACACTCATAGAGAGGTTTTGAAAGTCTTTGGCACCATCTAGCCTCCTCTGAATAAAACTCAGATTGACTCTTAAAAATTATATTTCATTAAGAAAGCAATATGTGTCACTTCCCAGATATGCCACATTTCATTCTCACTCCCTATGCTGGAATGTGCATTCCCATCATCCCCATGTCACAGGAAAAACTCCGGATATCCTGAGAGTGGGATGGGCATAAAAGACTTCCTGACCACATTGACAAGTTTTTGATAGATGGTATTTGATCAGAATTTGCTCTACTCTAATGCTCTATAACTGGGTAGCTAGGCATATGCATTCTTGGCTGCTAAAATTAGCTCTAAGCCTGAAACTGCCTTCACTCACCTTAGACTCTCAAACTCTGATGAAAAAAACCACCTTTTTGCACTCAATTATAATGAGCTGTTTTAAACATAGATGGAGTTCTAATGCATTTGCCCACCAAACTCACAAGCAAGGAGCCCCTTGCCCTTGTCATAAATTAACTCCTTGATCAAATTTTAAATGAATTATAAAAGTTGAAAATTAAATCTGGCCAAATTGGGGGCTTTCCACAGTGTTTTAATGAAGGAGCAGCCACAGCAGCAGCAGACTTTAGGGCAAGAGGCTTGAAGTAGAGCCATGACAATTTCCTGTCCAAACTCCCATTGCAGATTCCTGTGAACGTGAGGTTTTTTTTAGCTCCTCAGATGATACATAAGAGACTCATTCTTTCCTTTCTCTCCTCTTGCTTGCCATCTTTTCCAGGAATGGAAAGAGTTCTAACAAAACTGTCCCTTAGCAGTAGTCATCAGAGTCAAAGAAGGGCCTGGAATACTCCTCACTATTGTGACATGAAAAATATGACAAAAAATATAGACACACATACAGAGTGAAAATACAGGAGTTTTGAAGAGACACAGCAACAAGTTGTTATTAACTTGAAAATTTTATATGCACTTTTAAAAAATGAATTGTTTGAAGTAAAAGTTCATGGTTTCCTATATTTTCCTCTTTCTGTTTTTTGTACAATGAAATGCTTGTATTGAAGAATGTTAGATTCATTGAGGGGATGCCTATCAATGGAGGAATAGCTGAATAAATTGTGGTATACGAATGGGATGGAACACATTTGTTGTATAATAAAGAATGAAGGATGGGACTTCAGAATAGCCTGGAAAGACTTGCAAGAACTGATTCTGAGTGAAGAACATTATGCACACTAACAGCATCATTGGGTTGATCAAGTATGATGGACTTGTACATTTCAATAGTACAATAATCAAAGACAAGGGGCAGCTAGGTGGTGCAGTGGATAGAGCACCAGCCTTGGAGTCAGGAGTACCTGAGTTCAAATCCGGCCTCAGACACTTAATAATTATCTAGCTGTGTGGTCTTGGGCAAGCCACTTAACCCCATTTGCCTTGCAAAAATCTAAAAAAAAATAATCAAAGACAATTCTAAAAGATTTGTGATGGAAACTATCATTCATATCCAGAGATGGAACTATGGAGTTTAAATGCAGACCAAAGCTTACAATCTTCAATTTTTAAAAGTTGTCCTATGTGTTATGTTTTTTAATAATTTTTTTCTGGTTTGATTTGATTCTTCTTTTACAACATGATTAATATGGATCTGTGTTTAGCATGGTTATACATGTATAGCCTCTATTAGATTGCTTTCTGTTAGGGAGAGAGGGGAGGGAAGGAAGGAAGGGAGAAAAATGTAAAACTCAAAATCTTGTAAAAAAAATGATTGTTGAAAACTACTGCTGCTTTTTGTTAGAAAAATAAAATATCCAAAAAACCCTAACAATTAGGTTCATTATAAAAAATTATTGCTATAGGAATAAAATTGAGAGGATTGTACCTGTATTTTCATTTGAATCTGGTGCTCCTTAGTGAGAAAATCCTTTTACTAGTGAAGATCAAGGTCTTCTCTGGACTTTGTCACCTTACAGAGTTATGTAGAGGATTAAGAGGTTAAAGTTTCTTGCTAAATGTGACTTGATCAGGACGTGCCAGAGGTCCAATTTGAACCCAGATTTTCCTGACTTCTAGGCTAACTCTCTATCCTTTATGAAACATTGCATTTTTAAAAAAGAGAATTAAAAAATTGTCATCTAGTATCATTGAATCTCGGAGATGGAAAGAATTTTAGTGGCCATCAAGTTCAACTGACCAAAATTTCTTTCTACAGTATACCCCACAAGTGGTCATTAAAACTATGCTTTAAGACTCCAGTGAATCAAGAGTATATTGCTAAAATGTTTAACAGGCTCTCTGTTTTAAAAAATGCACACAGTATGTTTTGTTAAATATGCATTAACATTTTCTCCATCATTTTTCTTAAGACTAGATGAATTATAACTGAATTGATATAATGTTACATTGAAAATGTAACAATTGAGGCAGTGAGGCAGTGCAGCATATAGAGCAATGGCCCTGAAGTCAGGAGGATCTGAGTTTAAATCTGGCTTCAGACATTTAATAAATACCTAGCTATGTGACCTTGGGCAAGTCACTTAACCCCATTGCCTGGCCAAAAAAACAAACAAGAAAATTTAACAATCAATTTGGAAACCAGTTCCAATTGGTATCATCATACCTATAAGGGGAATTTGCTACATCCTGAGAGAGCCCATTTCACTTTGATACAATTCTATGTCTAAAGAAGATTTTTTTGTTATGAAATCTAAATTTGCCTCTCTGTAATTTTCATTATCCTTTGTTCCAGTTCTGTCCTTTGGAGTTAAACAGAATGAGTCAAGTTTATCCTCAACCCCATCTCTCCAAATGGAATCATTCTTTAGATTCTTTCAGTCCCCATTTGGGGAATGTTAGGTAGTCCCTTCCACCAAGGCTTCCAAGTCTGAACCTCCTGTGAGAGATCTGAAAGGACTTTATAACAGTGACAACTATTTGATGCTTTGAGTGGAGGGCACTGTTCAGTAGTTATGATTATTCTTTTGATGAATGAGAATTGTGGGATAGGGCCACCATTTTGGTAATCATTTCTTGGCCAGGTTATCTTTCCCATATTGGATACCAAGAGATCACTAGGAGGTTAGTCAAGTGAGTCTGGGACATTCCCCAGGTTGTTTCCCTGAAAAAACATTAAAAAAACCCCCAAAGCAAAGGTTTTGGAAGATCCAGAATCTTGGAGTTTAAAGACACGTGTACTTTAGTCAAAAATAAGAAAAAAAGGCATCTCAAACCAATGAAGTCATTGCTCTTTATGGTTTTCATCTGAGTGAATACTGGAATACTATGACAGAGAGACTAAAAGACAAAAAGCTACATTTTTTATAGGAAAGAAAAAGGCAAAATCTCTAGTTTTCCCTTTCCAAATTTCAACCAGTGCATCTAGACTAGGAGGCATTCTGCCAAGTTATTTGTGACTGCAGTTGAGAGAGATGCTGGGGAGAGATACTAGAGAATAATACAGAAGAAGAATTGTCTGGGGACACCAGCAACCCCAATTAAAAAGTTCCCATCTGATAAGGTGCCAGCACTGATTCGCCACTTAGCCTCCCAAGATAGATAGTGGTTGAAGGGTTATTTAGATTCGGGGCAATGTCCTGTGTCATATGCTTCATTCGATCAGGCAATCAAGATGATTAGGGAGTGTGGGAAAGGTTCATTAATGACCAAGGCAGACGTTGAGTCAGCCTTTCATTTATTACTAGTGTATCCGGATAGTTTTCATCTATTAGGGTTTTAATTTGAGGGCGGAAGGAGACCTTCTGCATAGTTTGCAGGTAGCTCCTGTATGGTTTGACACTTAAGAGTCCATCTAAGGGGCTTCCAAATGGATAATTTATTCTGTACTTGATTATGCTGCTGGGGGCTTGAGAATTTGAGCTTACTGCAATTTAGATATAGTCTGTTGAATTACTGTTTCCCAAAATGGTCTGGATTCTCAGTTTTCCAGGGAGGAGAAATAATATTCTGGAAAGCACAACACATTTAGGGTCATAGGGCTATTATTAGTGGGTGAGAGGTTCTAGGTCAAGGAGGCAATGACACAAATATCATTTTTTAAGGTTTTGCAGGGCAATGGGGTTCAGTGATTTGCCCAAGATCACAGAGCTAGAATTATTATGTGTCCAAGGCTGGATTTGAACTCAGGTTCTCCTGACTCCAGGGCAGGTGCTCTATCCACTGTGCCACCTAGTTGCCCCCCACAAATATCATTTTTGAATAATCACACTGAACTTACAGGATTTTATAGATGGGCAAGTCCCCTCTTTAAGTTCATCCAAAAAAGGCCAAAGAGGCACTGTTTTCTGGAAACATGGACAACCATAATAGAAAACATGGTGGGGGCAGTTAGATGACCCAATTGATAGAACTCTGGGTCTGGAGTCAGGAAGACTCATCTTCCTAAGTTCAAATCTGACCTCAGACACTTACTTAGCTGTGTGATCCTCAGAAAGTCACTTAACCCTGTTTGCTCTAGTTTCCTTATCAGTAAAATAACATGGAGAAGGAAATAGCAAGCCACTCTAGTATCTTTGCCAAAAAAAACCCCCAAGAAAACCAAGATGGGAGACACAAAGAATTGGACATGACACCACTGTACAACAACATATTAGAAAGAGTATTAGATTTAAAGTCAGAAGAAAGAACTTGTCCAATAACATATGGATAGCAAACAGTGGAACTAGGATTTGAACCCAGATGCCTTGACTCAAAATTTATTGCCCTTTCCTTTGCACTATTTTAATTTGGTTGCTTTGTTTTTAGAAGTTTATTTTAAATTACCTGGAGTAGGATGGAATAATGGGAAGATTCCTGGTTTTGAAATCTGAGGACCTGCATGTGAATCCTGACCTTGTCAGTTATCTGCATGTATATGGACAAGTCCTTTAACCTGGATCTCAGTTTTCTCAATTTAAAATAATGTCTACAGTTACTCCCAGCTCTAAATACCTTGATCTTGTAACCTGACTGCCTTTCAAGAAAATGGGTTTGGATGCACATGTTGTTGCACTGAAGGAACCCAGAGATTGAAGATAGAAAGAATTCTTCCATATTACCTTTAGAAGACTTCAAATTTTACTATATCACTATTGGTAATAGAGAAATATAATATAAGGTAACTTTGGAACCAGTTTGAGGAGAATTAAATACTAAAAGTTACTAAAAAGATTTCATATTAAACTTTCACTTATAAGGCAATTTCTTTTTTCTTTTCTTTTGAAAGTGATGAACTTAAAAAAAAGTTTTAATAATAATTAGTAATATTTATGTAGCATGTTAAAGTTTAAAAACAGTTTTCACTTATTGTCTAATGTGATTCTGCTATATACAGTTCTTTTAAGAAGTGTGTTACATTTAGAATAATAAATTTAAAACATTTAAAAAGCAAAATTGTTCTATTTGTGACTTTTTCTGAAAATTTTCTTCTTTTTTTTCTATTGATGCTCTTTTTTGGTTCCTTTTTGGCATTCCTGCCATCTCCCACTAATCCACTGAAGCATTCTACACCCATAGTAGTTCTCCCTGGTGATAAGGGAGAATAATCAAAGAAAACAAATCATCACATTGATTGTGTGAAAGTGTCTTTCTCATTCTGCTCATCTAGTCCATTATCACTCTGTTGGATGCTATTTTGTACATTAGCACTGTGTAATTTTGCATAAAAAAGAAATATAATCTAATAGTCTATGAAAATAAGAAATTAGGAATGTATTTTGGACTCATGCAATATATTAAACTACTGTTCATCTTTTCTCGGTTTTAGAAATTGTCAAGAAGCAGAAGACTTAGCTCATTATTCTCACGTCTTTCAGTGTTGCTTTCTTTTTCATATTCTGGTCACTGTGTAAATTGTTCCTGGTTCTCCTAGTTTCATTTTATATCATTCTTCTCCAGACTATACTCTGGATTTTCCCTGTCAGAAATCTCTTCTTCCAACTTAGGTTAGACCAACACCTCACACCCTTTACCAAGATAAGATCAAAATGGATGCAGGATTTAGACATAAAAACAATATTATAAGTAAACTAGAAGATCCAGGAGTAGTTTACCTGTCAGATCTATGGAAAGGGAAGCAGTTTATGACCAAGGAAGAAATGGAGAACATCATTAAAAACAAACTATATAATTTTGATTACATTAAATTAAAAATCTTTTTCACAGACAAAACCACTGTAACCAAGATCAAAAGAAATGTAGTAAATTGGGAAACAATTTTTACAGCTAGTATTTCTGACAAAGGATTCATTTCTAAAATATACAGAGAACTGAGTCAAATTTAAAAAAAAGAAACAAGTCATTCCCCAATTGACAATGGTCAAAGGATATGCAAAGGCAATTTACAGTTAAGGAAATCAAAGTGATCCATAGTCATATGAAAAATTGCTCTAAATCACTAATTATTAGAGAAATGCAAATTAAAGCATTTCTGAGGTACCACCTCATACCTCTCAGACTGGCCAATATGGTCAGAAAGGACAATGATTAGTGTTGGAAAGAATGTGGGAAATCTGGGACACTTAGTGGAGCTGTGAACTCATCCAACCTTTCTGGAGAGCAATTTGGAATTACGCCTAAAGGGCAACTAAAATGTACATACCCTTTGATCCAGCAATACCACTACTGGGTCTATACCCTGAAGATATCATGAAAAAAGGGTAGAAATATTACTTATACAAAAATATTCATAGCAGCCCTGTTTGTGTTGGCAAAGAATTGGAAATTAAGTGAATATCCTTCAATTGGGGAATGGCTTACAAACTGTGGTATGTGTATGTCATGGAACACTATTGTTTTATTAGAAATCAGGAGGGATGGGAATTCAGGGAAACCGGGAAGGATTTGAATGAATTGATGCTGAGCAAGATGAGCAGAACCAGAAAAACATTGTACACCCTAATAGCAACATGGGGGGTGATCATCAACCTTGATGGAATTGCTCTTTCCATCAGTGCAACAATCAGGGACAATTTTGGGCTATCTGCAATGGAGAATAGCATCTGTATCCAGAGAAAGAAATGTGGAGTTTGAACAAAGACCAAAGGTTATTACCTTCAATTTGGGGGGGGGGGCACTGTCTTATTATGTAATTTTGCTATTATATTTTATTTTTCTTCCTTAAGGATATGATTTCTCTTTCTCATCACATTCAACTTAAATCAATGTATATATATATATATATATATATATATATATATATATATATATATATATATGTATATACCATGGAAACAATGTAAAGATTAACAGACTGCCTTCTGTGGGGGTGGGGGGGGAGCAAGAATGGGGGGAAAATTGTAAAACTCAAAATAAATAAAATCTTTCTTAAAAAATAATAAAAAAAGAAATTACTTCTTCCTAGAAGCTCATTCTAGTCCTAGAATTTCTGTTTTAGATGTACCTTCTATCCTTATTTGAAGACTTCTCCCAAAACTTCCATTTAAGAGGGGCCACTGAGGTCAGTCATGTCTCATTCCTGACCAGGGTAAAGTCCAAACTTTTAGACTTTCATTGCCATTCTCTCTTTCCCCATTTTGGAGTAATGTTTTTTTAATTCCTTTAATATATTTATTCCCTTTTTAGATTTTAAGCTACTTGAGGACAAGGACTATTATTCTTTATCCTTGTTATTATATTTCCAGCAAATATTGGGAATGAATGGAACATAGTGCTTAATACTTATTGCCTGAATGATGATAAGTTCACATATGTCTTCTCTATAGCAATTTTTTTTTCATTTCACAAAACTAACCTGGGTAATGTTTTCTTCAAAACATGAAAAATGTTAGGCTTGGTGCCTATGTCTCTCCAATCTCTGGGAAACCTGCCAGAGAACTCCAAAGAAACGTAGCCCTGGGAGCCAATCTCAAAAAGCCAGGTTTGACCAAATCCTAAAATCCCTATGGCGACTTGCCCAGGGCAAGATCAGGAACTACTAGAAGTTCAACTTCTAGGAACTATTTCTTTTAAAAAATGGTAATGGGGAGGAAACTTGACCCTTTTAAATATTGTCTAAGACATTCACTAGACTATTGGTAGAAGTGACAGGTGCTCCAAATCATCAGTAACAGCTATAGACCTGGAGGAAACAGCAAAAATACAATCTTTGACAAGACAAATGTACAGAATGAATAATCCACTAGGTTTTGTTTCTTCTTCCCTCAATCTTTAAGAACAAGGGTTCTGGCTCAGTATGACCCCAAAGGGAGGTCAACCTTGCCCTGTGTTGGTTTTAGCTTTAACCATTTCCAGGAGCTAGATGAAAAATTTTTATAAAGCGTTTCAGAATTTAATCACAGGACTTCTGAATCAAACTCATGTAATTTATTGTTACTGTTGCTAGACTTTCCTTAAAAGTGTTCATACTGGTGGAGGGGTGAGAGAGAAGGAGGTAAAGGATATGGGTGGGGTAGAGTATAGTGGGAAGAGGAACAATAATATACCTAAATCTTATTTTACCCCCAAATGAAATATTGAATATTGGTCAAAGTTTCTTGGTTTTTCAACCCAGTTACTCAGCTGATTATCCATTTATCATGACAAAGATGCCAAGTTTTCTTTTGCAGGGCATAGGTGAAAATATATCTAGATTCACCTGGGAAGCTCAAGTATGACAACAGCTTTGTAACTTGCTCATTTCCTTCTTTCAAATACCCTACTTGTAACACAAATCAAAGCATATGATAATAAAACCATGACTTAATAGATAATCAGTTACCCACATGTTTGATTCAGTCAAATAGGATCAATTTAAAAGGTTATGCTATTTATTATTTTCACTTTTTAAAACTTGTATTATGTTTTCTTTCTTTCTTGTTATTTCTCTTCCCTTTTAGTTTTAGTTTTTTTAGTTTAGATAGTTCTAATTCTTCTTTCACAACATGACCAAAATGGAAAATATATTTGATCTTTGCTCTCTAAGAAGACCATGGCATCTGGGGATGCCATTACAAGCACATGAATTGGATTTGAGTGAGGGGTTCTGTGCTGAGTCACCAGCCTTACTTTCTCCTCCAGAGTCATCTGGATCCAGTGGCCAGTTATGAACCAGGATGACTGGAGATGGCTCTGGATGGGAGGCAGTCAGAGTTAAGTGACTTGACCAAGGTCACACAGCTAACGTCAGGTGTCTCTTGTACTCTTGACTCCAAGGCCAGTGCTCTATCTACGGTGCCACCTATGGTATATATGGAAATATGTTAAACAAGATTGTACATGTATAACCTATATCTAATTACTAAGAAATTTGTTGTGGGGAGGGGGAGAAGGAAAGGCGATAGAAAAATGTAGAATTCAAAACCTTAAGAAAAGATGAATGTTGAATGAATACTATCTTTACATGTAATTGGAAAACATAAAATAAAATAACCTTAAAAAAGTTAAGCTGTTTTAGCCACAGATTCTTGGTATCTGAAAGAAAATCCCTGGAGAAAGCTAAGAAATTCCTAAAGTACAAAAAAACTTTGAAAAAGGTTATAATTGAAACCAAAAACTACCTTCTCTGAGAGGATTGTTGCAGTTATGTGACATGTGCCTCCTTTTATAAAAATAATGAGTTTTACTGGATTATATAGTTTATAGTAATCAACAAGCATTCAATAAATATTTACTTTGTGTGAGACACAGGAGCTTGGGACATAAAGATAAAAAGCAAAAGGCCTGGGGCGGCTAAGTGGCACAGTGGATAGAGCACCGGCCCTGGAGTCAGGAGTACCTGAGTTCAAATCCGGCCTCAGACACTTAATAATTACCTAGCTGTGTGGCCTTGGGCAAACCACTTAACCCCATTGCCTTGCAAAAACCTAAAAAAAAAAAAAAAAGCAAACATCCCCTGCCTTCCAGGGACTTAGACATGCAAACATAGGTATACAAAACATAGTTGCTGGTGAGTCATTTCAGATTCTTCATGACCCCATTTGCAGTTTTCTTGGCAAAGCTACTGGAGTGTTTTGCCATTTCCTTCTCCAGTTCATTTTATAGATGAGGAAACTGAGGCAAACAGTGAATTTACTTGCCCTGCATCACACAGCTAGAAAGTATCTGACATTGAACTTAAACTCAGGAAGAGGAATCTCTCTGATTCCAGCTCTGGTACTTATCCACAGAACTGGAGGAGTAAAACTTATCTTCTCTGGTCACTCTCTTTTACCCCCAACTTCTAGAATTGAGTTTGGGGGGTATTTGTTTCTGTTCTGTGTTGTTTGTTCTGAATTTCATTTATTTCAGGCAATGGGGTTTAAGTGACTTGCCCAAGGCCACACAACTAAGCAATTATTAAGTGTCTGAGATCAAATTTGAACTCAAGTCCTTCTGAATCCAGGACTGGTACTCTATCCACTGCACCACCTAGCTGCCCCTATTTGTTTTGAATTTCCTGTGCTGAAGGTGATCTTCATGGGACCTGGGAGTTTGAGCCAGGGCAAGCCAGGAGCCAGGACTACAGTAGGATTTACCACCATTCAGTTTGGCATGAAAGCCCAGAGAATTCATGGTGTTTATCACTTGAGCCTCTGAGGGATTTTGGACTTAGAACTGGGACTGTGCTCAATGGAAAGTGAGCTAAGTTATGAACCTAATCTTCTCCCTAATTCCCACTCCAGAGACTGAGGGAAGGAGAATTATGCCTCCCTCATGTTTAGTGAGTAAGTTTGTTTATTTACAATTATATCTTCTGAAGAAAGTATTTCTGGTTTAAAGCTAATGTAACCATTAAGTAGCTAATGGAAGAGGGGGTACAGGGAACCATCCCCCTATCACTGGTATACCATTGGTGGGAGCCAGAGCTAATGGCAGAGAACATAGACTTCCTTAATTCCTTAAGGGCAAAAAAGAACCCTGGGATAAGTGATAAAATATAACTCACCCCGTTTTATGTAATGGGGGACAGAGTAATCTATGTTCTATGTGGAAGCTCATTCAGGATTACATAGGACTGACAGAACCCAGACCAATGGTAAAGTACAGCTATCAATACTTAATAAAAATAGAGAATCTTGCTAATCAAATTAAAGGCTTTATAGTAAAAAAGGATGGAAGTAAATTGTCTGGTTAGGCATAGATAGTAGCTTTATTGTAGTAAGAAGAAGAGCAGTTAAAATATTCTGAAGTCCTTAGAATATGAAATCCAAGAAAGGAACAAGAAATAAAACCCATGACTTCAGATGGATGACAAACAATATGAATTGGAAATCCTAATAGAAGGAGACATATTAAACTATAAAGGAATCATTGGAACTTGGTGAAATAAATCCTATAATTGGAATATAGATTTTAGAAATATAGGATTGAGAGAGGACCCATGATTTCATTGGCACAGGAAACATTCAGCTGAAGACACATCTCCTAACAATACCTGTCAACATCTATTCTTCCAGATAGCAAAGGGTGAGCACTGTGCCTGTAGGCCCAAAGAACTGAATTCAACTCTACCTCAAATAGATTTACTAGTTGTGTGATTGTGAGTATTTTAACCTTTTTTTGTCTCAGTTTTTTTTTTTCAGTTGGAAAATGGGAATAATATTAGCATCTACTTCCTATGGTCACTAGGAATATCAAATAAAATAACATTTGTAAAGAATTTAGCAAAATGCTTAGGACGGAGTCAGGACTATATAAATGCTTATTCCTTTTGCTTCCCCTGCCAACTTGTAGTCTTAGAGATTAGTAAACTTGTCCAGAGTTTCATCTGTCTCAGAGTCAGGGTTTGAATTCAGACCTTCTTGACTCTCAAGTCAGTTCTCCATCTTCTATACCAGAATCCCTCTCATGAACTCTAGAAAAAAGTATACATTATTCAAATAAATCGACCTTTAGGATAAGGAGGGCAGCAGAATACCATTTCCTACTTGGAAGATATTAAGGTGGGGAAGTCCAGGTTTTAGTGTAGGGAACCATGATCAAAAAGTATTTGGGTAAAGAATCAATGAAGATAGAAATAAAAGCAGTATTAAAATTATTTTAAATAATTTATTTTTCCAACTACATGCAAAGATAGTTTTCAACAATCACTTTCTTGAAAAGTTTTCAGTTTCACATTTTCTCCCTCTCTTCTTTTCCACTCCTCCCATACAGCAAGCAATCTAAGTTATGCGTGTATAGTTATGTTAAATATATTTCCATATTAATCATATTATGAATGAAGAATCAGAACAAAAAGGAGGAGAAAAATCTTGAGAGGGAAAATAATCAAACAAAATAAACTTCAAAAACTGAAAATGAAAAAACCTGAAAATAGTAAGTTTTGGTTTGCATTCAAATTCAGTTGATCATCACACAGTGTTGTTGATATGTACAATGTTCTGGGAGAACTTCACTGAGCATTTATTCATTTAAGTCATTCCAGGCTTTTCTGAGGTCCTGCCTCTCATGATTAGAAGTCATTTGATTTCTTCCACAGTAGTCTCTTTTTAAGCAGAAAACTCATTGGAAAGCTTCTTCAGTATCCTTATGAGTTGTGTGTGTTTTTTGGGTTTTTTTGTTTTTTAGTTTTCCCAAGGCAACGGAGTTAAGTGATTTGCCTAAGATCACACAGCTAGGTAATTATTGAGGGTTTGAGGTCACATTTGAACTCAGGTTCTCCTGACTCCAGGGCTGGTGCTCTATCCACTGTGCCACCTAGCTGCCCCATCCTTATGAGTTTTTTAGAAAGAAATATCCTTTTTCTTCTTGAAAAAAAATTGTTAGAATTTCATTTTTAAGAGTTTCCCATATCTATGGGACTAATTTTCCCTTTAAAATTCTAGGCCATAAGATCTTACCTATCTTTATTCAAATCCTTCAAAATCTGAATTTCTAGCCTATGGGATCATTCCACAGACCACCTGGACAGAAAGAAGAAATAATTAGGTTTAGAAGAAGCAAGGGAAACAAATCACAAAGTGACACAGAGGTGTGCTATAATATAGATAAAGAACCTCAATAATCTGGATGTCTATTATAGCTTTCTAATAAAAACAGAACAACTAATATTTTATTGACTTGACTTGATAATAGTTTAAAAGGTAGGGAAAATCTAGTCTGGAACTGATTCTCACCAACAAGGAAGAACTTGTGGCTAGAATAGAAATGATCTGAATTTTTGTTTTTAGATTTTTGCGAGGCAAATGGATTAAGTGACTTGCCCAAGACCACACAGTTAGGTAATTGTTAAGTTTCTGAGGTCAAATTTGAACTCAGGTACTTCTGACTCCAGGGCCAGTACTCTATCCACTGCGCCACCTAGCTGCCCTGAAATGATGTGAATTTTTTTTTTTTTTTTTTTTTTTTTAGTTTTTGCAAGACAAATGGAGTTAAGTGGCTTGCCCAAAGCCACACAGCTAGGTAATTATTAAGTGTCTGAGACTGGATTTGAACCCAGGTACTCCTGACTCCAGGGCCAGTGCTTTATCCACTGCACCACCTAGCCACCCCTATGATATGAATTTTAAGGAAAGACACTAGGCTGGTCCTGACTGCTCTTTACCCTGCAGGTTCCTAAAAAACACGGGATGTAGCAGCAGATTACATGAACTCTAGAAAAGCATACATTACTCAAATAAGCTGGCTAAGATAAGGAGGCCAGCAGAATACCATTTACTACTAGGAAGATATGTGAGTGTAGGGAGTCATGATCTGCATGGTATGATCTGCAAAGGGGAGATTCCAATTTCTGGCTATAGCATTAGATGAAGGGTAAATAAAAGGGTTCCTGGGCCAAATGACCAAGAAAAGAGTGGGGAAGCACTGAGTTGGAGGAGGCTATTTGGGGGACTGCTATTGGGCAAAGAAGGGAGGAATATTATTTAAGGGAGTTCTGCTTGGTGGGGAAGCTGTTTGAGAGGAAATGTGGTTCCACTGAACCTGGCAGTCACAAAGAGCAGTCCAAGGGTGAGAAGTTTGAGACATGAGACATGATAGTAGAGTAGTTCTGGTTTTTCTATGGGTCTTGATAAGTGTACCCTCTTCCTCCCTGGTCCAAGCCCAATGAGATGGTTCCTTTACCATAAACTCTTTATATAATGCCAGTTTACAGAAGCCCAGTAGCCCATCTGTGCTATATAACTCCTCCAGAGTTATATATAACTCCTCCAGCATAAGACACCACATAGAATCAGGACCTTGGTGGGTGTATGAAAGTCATAAGTCATCATATCCTTCCATACTGATCAGACAGTGGCCTACATCCATAGAAGCTAGCTGCCTCTCTAACTTTAACATATATTCTTGCTGTATTAGATCTGAGAAAACCTCCTTTTGTTAACTGTCAAATGACTTACCAGTGCTTCATTTCATCCCCAAATCAAATCTGATCAGGGCTGTTCCTAACAAGGGAAATCCAGATGAGTTGGTTTTTATTAATGATAATTCAAGAACCTCCATAAGATGTGTTCCTCAATATCAATCAACTATTCCACATCAATTAACTTTTACAAAAAGTCTTTACTGGAAAGGTAGAGTGACAGTAATAGTTACAAAACATTCTCCTCTTGTGCCCACACAGTCTCTGATTAGAGTATCCTCAGATTCAAAGTACAAGGGTAGTTACTTACATGTGTAGAGACCATCTGGGACCAAGGTACCTCATAACTCCAGACCTAACAGTCCTTTTGTCTCCTCAAAGAATCCTTGTCAGGTTCACTTTGGGCTATCATGTTGACAAAGGCAGTTGCTCTCTTAATTGGTTGGCCTTGCTTTCTGCCAGATTTGGTATCTTAGCTAACAGGTCAATCCACTGTCAATCTAGGTCAAATAGGTTCATCAGTTACTGTGCTGGCTCTCAAACCAGTTTAACTGCTGCAGTCACCAACTCTAGTGCCACTGTTTTCATGACTTTTGATTTTGCTGATTTTCTAGATCCTATCCATCTTGGGATTTCATTCACCTAAAGTCAGGAAAGAATAATAACCTTAAAAGAAACAGAGATATCATTCACTTATGTATGAACAAATAGTGACTGGGTAAGGGAAAAAATGGCCAACTTCTCTTTCCCACCCAATGCTTATAAGCAGCCTTCCCCATGGAGGAGAATAAAGGCTTGTCCACTGAAGCTTTTGTACACACTCCTTTCTGGTTCAGCCTCTCCTGAATGAGCAGTCCTTCTGGTTCCTTAGTCAATCAGAAGATTTTTTTAAAGCATCATACAGAACTTAATCTGAGTCATGATGACTGAAACTAACCTCCAAAGCTTCATTTGTTGGATTTGCCTCAGGCAGAGAATATTGAACATGTTCTATATAGTCCCCTAGGAAGGGCAAATCCAAGCATGTACTATGACTGAGTCTGCAAGTTCCTCCATCGTATTAGAAAATAGCATATAATTATATACAATGAAAAAGTCTGTAATTATATAGAATGTAAGATGAGAGGGAAGCTAAGTATAGTCTGGCATGATCCCATAGGTTGGAAAATCAGATTTTGAAGGATCTGAATAAAGAATAGGTAGGAACTTATGACCTAGAATTTTAAAGGGAAAATTAGTTTCATAGATATGAAAAACTCTTAAAAATGAAATTCTAACAATTCTTTTGAAGAATAAAAAGAAGATTTCTTTTTAAAAACTCATAAGAATACTGAGGAAACTCTCCAAAGAGTTTTCTGTTTAAAAAGTGACTACTGTAGATGGCAACAAGGACAGAGTAAAGAGGATAAATACAAAAGTGTGGCTTAGGGCTTATATAATTAGTTGTCAAGAATGCTAAAGTGCTGAATGATCTGACTGTTGAAGAAAGCTATGAATAACACAGAGAGTTTTTACAGCTATATTGGGGAAGGAGCAAAAATAGGATTTGAAAAGGATCATTGATAAGCTTGAATTGGACAATGATAACTGGTGAATGAGAGAAGACAGGACTTCTCCACTCTGATTTGCTTTCTGTTTTCATGTAAAGGAGAATTATCTTTGGATTAGGACAGATAAAACAAAGTGGATAATGGGTAGTTGATACTCAGGCTGAGTAAGTAGACTAAAAGAGCATCTCAGTATCCTTAATGAGTTCAAATCATTATACTCAGATTCAATATATTCCAAGATACTGAAAAAATGAGTGGTTGTGATGGCAAATCCACTATTATCATTCTCTGAAAGACCATTAAAAAATGGAAGATACTCCAAGTCTGGCTGGAAAAGGACAAATGAGGCTTGGATATTGACAAAATGGAAGAGAGTAGGTTCTGAAAACTATAGATTAGTGAGTTTGATTTTGATCCCTGGAAAAATTCTAGAATCTATTATCAAAGAAATGGTTAATAGGCATTAAGAGAAAGAGAAAAAAGAGAACAACCATTATGTACTAGATAGTATGCTAAGTTCTTTATAAATAGTATCTTATTTGATCCTTTGCAAAAGCAACAAGGTAGGTATTATTACTATTCCCATTTTACAATTAAGGAAACTAAAGTGAACCTTGTTAAATGCAGTACCGACCTAGGATCAGACAGAACTCAGATTTTCCTGATTACAGGACCAGTACTACCTATTATATCACCTAGTTTTATATAAACATATGTATGTGTGTACAGGCATGAATATACACACATATACAAAAACACAATGACCTGCATACACACATCTATATTTCACTGATAAGAATCATGGCTTCATTAAGAAAAGGTAATACCAAACTAGCTTTGTTTCTTTTTTTAACAGGTCATTAGACCAGGTAGATTCATAACACCTAAGTGGTAAAGAGGAGATAGTGTGAGACATGGAGTTAATAATACCTGAGTTCAAATTCTACCTCAAATACTTACACTTACTATGACCCTCCAAAAGTCACTTGACTCATGACTCAGTTTTCTCATTTGTAAAAGGGTTTAATAAAAAGCACCTACCTCCTAGAGTTCTTATGAAGATTAAATGAGTTAAAATTTACAAATCATAAATGCTAGCTATTAGTAGCAATGGAAGTAGAATTACATTTATATATATGTATGTATATATGTATATATATATATATATATATATATATATATATATAGAGAGAGAGAGAGAGAGAGAGAGAGAGAGAGGTTAAATATTAGCAAGACATCTCATGCTATTCTTAGACAATAAGGAAAAATGTGGGTTAGATAATAATATAATTAGCTGGGTTTGAACCTGGTTGAATGTTGAAATCATTGATATTTTAATGTCAACTTGAAAGGGTGGAGGTTTGATCTTGTGCTAAGGAATAGATGACAGGTTTATCAAATTTGCAAATGACATAAATCTAGGAAAGATAGCTAGTCCATTAGATGATGTCAAATACAATAAGATCTTAACTGGCTATGACACTGGACCAATTCTAATAAGATAAAATTGAATTGGGATAAGTATAATGCCTTATACTCAACTCAAGAAATCCACTTCTTAAGGATATGATAGAAAACCAATGCCTAGAAAGTAGTTTATCTAAAAAGGATCTGGGATGTTTAGTGGATTACCATCTCAAAAGTAAGTCAACTGTGAGATATGGTAGCCAAAAAACTAATGTGGGGGCAGCTAGGTGGAGCAGTACATAGAGCACTGGACCTGGAGTCAGGAGTACCTGAGTTCAAATCCAACCTCAGACACTTAATAATTACCTAGCTGTGTGGCCTTGGGCAAGTCACCCCATTGTTTTGCAGAAACCTTAAAAAAAACCTAATTTGATCTTAAGCTACATTAAAATAGACAGTTTCCTGAAAGAGGCAAATGATAATACTAGTGGTCAATACATTTCTAGAATATTGTGTTCTGATTTGAGTGCCATATTTTAGGATAGACATAGAAAAACTTGACTTCATCCAGAAAAAGTGTGACCAGTATGGTGCAAGGGATCATCATGTTCATGCTGATGGTTGAAGGAATTGGAGCTGTTTAAAGTGGAAAAAAGATAGTTTTTTTTTCTTTCAGTTGATTGAAGGGATATCAAAGGGAAGAGGAATTAGATTCATTCCATTTAGTACCAGATAATAGAACTAGGTGAAAGAAATAACAAAAAACATGTGAAAGTGGTAGAAGGGTAAATTTAGATTTAAGAAAACAAATAGTTAATAATAAAAATTATATTAAAGGAAAATGGGCTATCATGAGAGATAATAGGTCTACCCTCTATTGAGGTCTTCAAGCAAAGACAGGACAACAACTTATTGGGAATTTCCTTTAGAGGGAATATTTTTTCCCGTCCAAATCTGTAATAACCATCCAATTTTTCTGTAAAGATGAAATTTCATTTCAAAATGCTTTTTTTATTTTGTCAATGGTTAATTAAAGGCAATTTAATTAATGATGCTTTAAGAGGGGTGACTCAAAATATCTTAAAAGAAGTTCTTTGGCCCACTTAACTCTATTGCTTTAGTAGAGTCAAGTGACCTTTCCTAAAATGGCTTCATTGCATATTTATCATATTAATCTCCACAGAAAAATAAATGAATTTCAAAGATGTTTCCAAAACACAAAGGAAAGTATCATCACAGTGAAAGCTCATCTGAAGGCAAAGTTCATGTATCCTAAATGTCTTCTTTGTGATAAAACTTTTGAGATCTGAGAACCAGTTTCTAGTCATGAGCTAACCCAGAAATCTTGGGTGAATCCCTTCACCTCTGTATGCTTTCATTTCCCCTTATTGTTCAGTCATGTCCAACTCTCTGTGACCCCATTTGGGAATTTCTTGGTAAAGATCTGAAGTGGTTTGCCATTTTCTTCTTTAGTTTATTTTTATAGCTAAGAAAACTGAGGCAAAAATTCACTTTCCCAAGGTACATATAGTAAGTATCTGAGGTCAGATTAGAATTCAGGAAGATGAGTGTTCCTGACTCTAGGGTCAACACTCTACCCACTTTGACTCCAAGCTGTCCTGGTCATTTCCTCTATCTGTAAATAATAATTCTAAGTCCTCCTAGACCTCTAGGTCTGACTTTTTTTACCCTTGTGCCCAAGTATGTCTTAGGACCAAGAGGGAGACAAAAATGTCATTATTCAAAATGATTATACTCCAGTGAGGAATTAACATAAGGGGAATTACAAAAATGTGAAATTCTTACAAAGGGGAAAGTAGTACAGATTAGTGCAAGAACCAGGAATTCATAGATCAGAGATCTACATATGGATGAGACCTTAGAGGCAATATAGTCCAGCTCCTTAATGTTTGTAGACTACAAGGCAGAGGAGTTAGTGAATAGATCAAGGTCACAAATTTATTACTAAAGACAGATTTTCTGAGTCTAGGACCAATGCTCCCTGCCTGTCCCGTACCAACTATCTTTGAAGGAATCTATTATTATTCCTTGCCAACACAAACAGTAACTGATGACCAACTGCCACCAGCAGTGGTAAGCCCAAGGGCCAGGAGTAATAGTATCCCAGACCCCTGGTCCTGCTTCCAGTCCAATCCTATAAGATATATTCTCCAATATGTAACTTGGTAACTACTTCAATAGGTGCTGTTGTCACAGTCATTGAAGACCCAGCCAATTCTCATCACTAAAGTCCTTCATACTGTCAAATGTTTCAATATTAGAAACTAATATGATTTTTATTAGCAGAAATACTAACATTCAATTGGGGAATGGCTAAACAAGTTCAAAATTAATAATAATAATAAAAATAAAGAATATGCCACTACTCCTTAAAGTCCTTGGAACCTTTCCATCTGACTTGCAGCTAGAATCTTACGATGTCTATTATCATTCTTTATTAGAAGTTTCTTTAGAACAAGGATTGTTTTTTGATTCATAATACCAGTACTTTGCCCAGTCATCTCTTATCAAATATTTTTTTCATTCATTTGTCTAAGTTCCTTTCGTGCTTCCACTCCACTCGCTATGTGATTCTAGGTAAATCCATCTCACTTTCTGGGTTTCAGTTCCTTCTTGAGAAGCACATGGACTTTGGATTCAACAGAGATCTGAATTTGAATGCAGCCTCTACCATTGAACACATTATGCTACCACTTAATGATGAAATAATGTATGTAAAGCACTTTTCAAATCTTAAAGAGATACCTTTAAGCCATTATTGTTGTTAAAGCTATTTTGTTATTATTGTTAGTATGGTCAAGTTATCTGAACCTCAGTGTCCCCATCTGCAACAGCATCTCCCTCTTAAAGTTATTATAAATGTAAAATAAGATGATTTATGTGAAATACTTTGTAAATTTTAAAGTTACATGAATATCAGTTATTATTATTGTTATCATCATTGTTATTGTATGATGAAGACTAACTTATCTAAACCTCAGTATCCCTATCTGCTAAATAAAAATAAAAATACCAATAGTACCTACCTCTTGGAATTATTGTAAATATAAAATAAGATGAAATATATTAAGCACTTTCCAAATCTTAAAAGCTATATAAATGTCAATTATTATTATCAAGAACCTGCCAAGTGGTATATTGGACGATTCATTTTTGTGAGTTTATATCTGACCTCAGACACTTTTTGTACGACCTAGCAAGTCATTTAACATTGTTTGCCTCAGTTTCATCTTCTGTAAAATGAGCTGGAAAAGGAAATAGCAAACTGCTGTCATGAGGAGTTGGATATGATTGAACAAGGCAAATTGTTATTATCATTATTATTAACCTATTGAGCTTTAGTGTTCCTATCTGCAAAATGGGGATAATATTACCAGCAGGAATAAGGATTATTGTAAATATCAAACAAGATGAGATAATTCTCTTCCTTAGATATCATGAGAAGAGGGCAAGGGGAAGTACTGCAATCCATGGAGAAAAACATCAGATTTAGAATCAGAGGATTTGCAGGGAAGTTGTAGAGAGGCAGATTTGTTTGTTATCTGGAATACTTTCTAACAATTAGATCTAGAAATGTCTCAAGAGACCGCTCCTAGGAGCTAATGTGTTCCCCTTCACTTGGAGATTTCTGTTTGTTGGAATTGCTGTGGAGAAGCTTCTTGGTCAAATATAGGTTGAACTATATGGACCCTGAAATCTCTTCCAATTCAGAGATTCTGTGAATCTAATCTTTGCTTATTCCTATCTGTGTGACCTAGTCATATCATCATTTAACTCTTGTTAGTTTCCTATTTTGTAGAATAAGGGTTTTGGAAGAAATGATCTTTAGTCTCTTCTAACTTTGAATCTATATTCCTGGAATCATCTGTGACAATCTGGGGAAAATGGAATTTTAAGGCTAGACAGTGGCAAGAAATATTTCATTATCCAGTGGACATACAATCTTTATATCCTTAAAGTTTCAGCACAATTATGGGACACATGTATAACTTTAATGTAATATTATAATCATGTATATAATTATGGGCATTTTGTTATATTTTGAAAAGTTCCAAATTCTATGATAAATATAATTATTATAACATCTACCACCCTGATAAATTATTTTCTAAATCTTGGAGGATTAAAGCACTGTGAACATGCTTTAAAATAAATAAGTACTGTTTAAAAAAAAGAAGGCTCTTATTTTTACAGTTTATCAATGACCAAATACATCAACCACTTTTCAGCTCTGCTTATACCCTGCTTAACACACTTTGACCAGTCGGAAAATCAATTCACATCACAGAAAATTCCAATCTTGAAATAGGTAGAGGCAAAGAGAGAGAGAGAGAGAGAGAGAGAGAGAGAGAGAGAGAGAGAGAGAGAGAGAGAGAGAGAGATCCTTACAAGAAAAGCAGCTCAAGGGAGAGAGCCCATTCCTAGATGACTACCCCCAAAGAAGTTTTCTCCCCAAGGGCTTAAGTGTTCATCTCCCTCCTGGTAGGGGTTTACAGGTTGAACCAACATACTGCTCACTGGTATTTAAAATCATTCAACCCCTGTGAAGCCTGATAGGAAATAAATTGAAACCCAGTGGGGTTGATGTGGGGAGCATTGGAAGTTTTTTCTGTTTGCCTTTTGGGGGAGAGAATTTTCTTGTTCTATTGTTTTTTTTTTTTACCTTCACTGCCATTTGCTAGCCTTACAGACATAATGAAAATCAGCTTGGTAATTATAATAGGATAAAGCGCCTTTTTTTTTTTAACCATGAAAAGTTTGGTTTGAAAAAAGCACAAACTTCGATTCTCACTGATAGCTTTCTCCCCTTACAGAATTCAGTACACATTGTCACAAAGGCTGAGATTATCTCCCCTCTGTTAAAGGCTTAAAATTCTACAACCCCACCATGCAAGGTACCAGTATCAGATTATGATAACAAGATCATGTTCAGTTATAAAAAACAAGTGTCTAAACTTTTCTCATGTCACTTTCTATCTAAGTCCCTTTGCTGGTAGTGAAAGGCCCCATATGAATGTGTGTAGGAGCTCATTTTAAAGCTAGCTCTTTGAACTGGATTCATGGGGTATTTGCATAAGAAGATTTGAGTAAAAAGAATGGGCTGGTGTTGCATCTGGCCATTAATATGCCTGCTAATTCAGCACATTGTAAGCCTATTGATGTACAACAAAAGACTCAAATTCAAGGACAGTTATCCTATTGCCATTGTTAAGGTTTGAATTCAAGTAATATGTTCACTATAGGAATACAGTTGTTACAATTAGATATTTTTCAAAAAAAACATTCTAAAGAACTAATGAGACCAGGCCTCACAATGTCAGACAAGGAAGCACTCGGGACTCCATGAAATGTAACACACACACACACACACACACACACACACACACACACACACAAACACACTCATTTTCTAGGATGAAGGCAGGTGGTGATTGATTGGGATTTCCAAAGGCAAAAGCACATTTATCTTGTTCACAAGATTTAAATAAAAAGCAAAATGAGACTAAACCGATTTTCAACAGAGGAGGAGAAACCCCCACATCAGGAGCATAAATAGTCGTTAATTTAATCCAGTTTATGAAAAACGAAGCCCTGTCACCAGGGAGGGAGAGGCAGGCAATATTTTATGGGGAAGATGAATTATTTGAGGGAAAAGCCAATATTCTACTCAGGGCTGGCAGAGAAGGTCGTGTGGCTCAGTGTGAATTCCCAGTTGGCAAAAAAAGCCTTGGTGATGCTGGGCTGAGGTCTGCCAAAGGTTCATTCTTCAAACATCCCTAGGGTAATTACTGGTAACCTACTTCTTTCAAGGAGAGTAACTTCTACATGGCTTCTTATGCCTTCAACAATCCTGCAGATAGTAGCTAACAAAGTCTGGGACTAAAATGTGAGGTACTTCCTTGGCCTAAAACAAGTAAGTGTACTTCTTATCTCTCTCTGGAAAAGGGAGATCCCAAAGGCATGGGATTGGGGAACTTTGGCTCATTGTCATCACTGCTCCCACACTAAGGGCATTGTCACAAGCCCCATCAGACCTCTGGACCCTGGGCCCTGGTTGTACTTCTTCCCCCCTCCCTCTGCATCCCTCAGAGAAGACATCAAAGCCCAGAGAGATGTGCTTTTTTGTTTGGTTTGGTCTCTGATTCTCAACATGTGGTTTCCCGGGCCAAACATCGGTACCTTTTAACCTATTCTGTTCAGCTTAGGTCTTAGCTCCATTTGAGCATTAGGGAAACTATAGTAACCGATAATCTGCCTGTTGCTGAAAAGAAACTATGTATCTTGTCACAGAAGAGCTGTCGGACGATCACCATTCTAGACGAGTTCCTTTACAGGCTCAGGGCTTTCTTTCCTGGGGCCCTGGCTGTCTTGTTGAAAAGGTGTCAAAACCCTTTGCCTTGCTGCAGTGGGGATCTGTGTTAATGTTAATTTATATTTAACAAATAGTGCATTGTCCCTTGCAACATATAAGCATTTGATTATCTATTACAAATGTTTTCATCAAGTCATAAACGGAGGGCTCTTAACAAAAGGCAAAAAGTCTGGAGAAGTTAGAGCTGCTGCCAGAACACTACAATGACCAGAGGGGTCAGCTGGAGGCTGGGATTTTCCACAAGGGTTGTTGGGGCTCATGGGAACACAGGTGGAGCTGGTGCCCCTAGTCATGCCTAACAACTATGGCACCCTTCAAAAGCCAATAATAAGCTGCACCCACAGAATGGCCCCAGATTATGAACTTCAGGTCTTTCAACTCTAAATAGGCTCTCCCTATCCTCTAAACCAGGCAACCTCTCCAATAAATAAATCCAAAACTCTTTGTCTTTCTTATGAGGCAAAGAGGATTTGTACACACTCCTATAGTGTTTGCACTGATGATGATGATGATAATAATAATAGTAATAATGATGATCATGATGATAACTAGTATTTATATGGTACTTTAATGTTTTTCTTATCTATAAAATGAGTGATTTGGAGTAGATGGATTCTAAGGCACTTCAAAAAAAAATCTCATTTTATCCTCATGTTAGCCTTTCCACATAAGTGTGCAGATGAAAAATCTGAGGCACTTGCCTAGGGTCACACAGCTGGTAAATATCTGGGCTACTTATGAAAATAGGCTCCTCCCCCTCACTCCGCATCCAGGGCTCTAACCATTAAACCACCTAGATAGATGCCTCTGATAAGGACTGGGTCTGAGATTATCATTCACTTTAAACTCTCTGCTTGAATTATTATCCAGTTTCGGTCCTATACGAAAAGCCAAAGTCTACTAACAGGAAATGCAGCAGTCTTTTCCCTAATCTAACTTTCTTAACAAATTCCCTGCTAACTGGGTACAAAGAAATTCACCCTAAGATCCAGAGTCAAATCTATCTTCCCTCTTTTCCATCCAAATTAACCTTGGTAACCAAATTACCAACTGGAAAGAATGATGGGTTTATTTTCTCCTGACTTACTTTTTTATTTTTAATAAAAGTTGAAAAATGTGGCCTTGGTGTGGGGGGAGTGACTACATTTGGCAATAAAGTCTCTGGGTCAGAAACTTAAGTCTCCCTGCATTAAGTGCTTTCCCAGTGACCTGATGCTCACTGGCAACTGGTAGCCTTCTGCTTTTAGCAACTTGGCATATTTGGTCATTTACTGGGCGCATGTGAAGATCAAATGGGCAAAGATTCCTGTCTTTAAACAGCAGGGAAAGGAACATCAAAAAGGTGTAAATTTCATTTCCCCAGTTTTGATTAAGTCAAGCATGAAATGAAATGTAATACTCTCAAGTGGCAAGGGTTTAGGCCATTGATGTTGTTACGTCTGCTTCACAAAGCCCAATCAGCCGACAGCGAGTTGAACAAGCTAACAGAGTTTTAGGGTGGCCAGATGGAGGGTTTTTACTGGGGCTGAAAAGGCAGCTTAGTGCTCGCCTCTTCAAGCCAAGTCAATGCCAACTGTGTGAAAAAGTCTGGTGTGGCCCCTTCCCCCTCCCTCCTTCATTCCCTGCTCCTTCTCCCCCAAACCCCAAGTTCCCAAACTGGGTTAATACCCAAGAGGTCAGATCCACAGCCCTTTGGGGCAACAATGTACCCAGAGGCTATTCAAGGATCTCCCTACTATTGATTCCACCTCTACTTTGGGAATGAGGAGCCTTCATGGAAGGCATCCTATAGAAAATGTCACTAAGGTTTGGATCAACAGAAAATGAATGATGGAGTCTCTCCACCTTTGATAGTAAGCACGATTGTGTTTAAGGACGATAATGAGAAAAAAAATAAAATGTTGCCTGGCACTACTCCATCTAGTAATAACATATCTAGGAGTCCTGTGTATTAAGTTATATTTGAGCTAATTCCCTTTGGACTGACCTCAGTTTTGTGAATAAACATGGATTTGAGAATATTGTAAGACTGATATCAGCGTTGACCATACCAGAAACAGATCTTAAATTGAGTGTGGTCTTCCTTCATTAGGAAATTTGTCCTTTTTATATAGGTGCTTTTTCAGGGGGCCTTGTTCCCACTACATTCTCAAATTTAATGCCTCAGCCCCTCTACAGCTGGAGGAGAATAGAGTGGCCTTGGTAAAGACTTAATAGAATGTTTAACGCTCTGCACAATCCACTCCCATTGAACTGCATTAAGTAGATATTACGGAGGGACAAAGAGCTAAATAGAGCAACATCAACCTCATTGGGCATGCAGGCAGGCCTGGAACCATTTTATGGGCAAGTCTATTGTTGGTATACTCACCAGGTTAGCTTTAAATTGCAAATGATACCGTGAAAAGGCCAAGGAAGGTTTCCCCCTCCCCCATTCATTCATTCTTTCTTTCTTCCTTTTTTCCTTTCTTTCTTTCTTTTTCTTTTTTCTTTTTTTTTTTTTAAAGAATGGCCTCACAGAAAGAAAATCATTTTAGGCCATAAGAAAATGAAAGGCATTGTTAAGATGGCTCTGACCGTAGCAAATGAAATACATCATGGACTCGAGGAGCTGAATGCTCTACTTGGGCTGTTTTCTTTTCGTCCTCAGGAATGTGGTACACATCTGAATGTAAACAATACCAAACCTGTGCGAATTAATAGGGCTGGCTCAATGTCCTTCTCTTTGTTGGAGGCAAAACAGGGAAAGGGGGGGGGGGGAGGAGAGAATTTCAACTGATTAAAAAAAAATCCAATGAGCAGGCTGAATAGAAGTGTGGTCCTCACTTTGTCTAAGACCTGTATCTAAACCTTCACAGTTTGTGGTTCTGAATCAATGGAGATTCACTTTTAGGCAAGTTCAAGACTCATCACTTTCCAAGATCAAAATACTTTACTTCCCCCCCTCTTATTCCCCCCCTCCCCCCAAAACAGGTCCCCATAGAATTGTTTGCAAACTGCAAAGTGCTGCTGTAACAGCTGACATTAAAACGCTGGAAGCCTGGAAACATATTCCCAAGCAGAGGCCTCCTCTGTCACCTTAGTGGATGAATAATTGTGCCTTTGCATATTCCTTGTCATAAGCGGTAGGAATGAAGGGGCCCTGAGGACTGCACTGGCAGGATTGGTGCGGTACCAGCAGAGTAAATTAAAACAAGGATTAGAGCAAGTATGATTGGGGATGACAAGCAGGGCAGTTGTAGCCACATAATGTGCCTTTTTGCCCATATGGTCTTTAGGAAGCCCACACAGTGCAGGGCTCTCTCCTGCATGCTTATTAAAGCTGTCCTTCCAAAGAGGAGATTTAAAAGGCCCTTCACTGATATTAAGAAGCAAAACAAAACGAAACAAAACAATTCCCCTTTCATGGGTTCAGAAATGCTTTCAGCAATGAATAACTATGGAGATGTAAGTGTTATTGTCACTATCACATACACCCCCTCCCCATTAACTAGTGAAAGAGAGGGGGCAGGTCAAGCTCTCAGGGAGGGGTCTGAAGGTAGGGGGTCACTATTCAGTTACCCTGTTTGTGCCCAGGGAAGAGAAGGCCCTGCCTGGGGGCACTCAGATCGCTGTGCAAGGCGGTTTCCCCACCCCCAAATCTCCTGCTGTCCCAAGAGGTCTAGGGGCTGGAAGGAAGGAGCAACTAACAAGAACTGGGCTAAGGGGAAGAAATCCACTAGCTGAGAGAAGCTCCTCTAGTCCAGATTGTAGCCTACATCCAGGGTCTTAGACAAGGAGCCTGGGGCCAAGCTGGGTGCAAGGATTCTGGAGGTCAGACTGAAGAGAGAACACGGAGGGAGTGGGTAAAACCCCACAAGAGAGGAAGGATCAGAATTAGATATCTGTTGGTTGAAAGACTGTCACAACTGGCTTTGGAGCCAGCACCATTGTCTGTCTGGTATGCAGGCTTGGGGAGGGAGCTGGGAGGAGCTAGCTTTGAGGGAGAAGGCACCCTATCAGTGTCCACTGTGAAATCCGCGAGAGGCCACCTAAGGGTGCCCAGGTGGATTTCTGTTTAACCCACCAACAACTTCAGCTACTCCCTGGAAAATGGTTTGATTTGCCCAGAGATCTAGTTATCCCTCTGGATCCTTTAGATATCTTCTTTCCACAAAGAGCTATTCATGTAGGCTTCCATGACAAGAGGTTATCTCAATTCAACACTCCCCTTTTAAGAGTTCTTTCTCACAAATTAGAAGAAATAAATTTTTACCCTGGAGTGCAGCATGGAATAATTTCCACTGAATTTGATCTCATTTTACACTTCAAGGTGCAAGATGTGCACTGTCTGTCCCTAAACACTTTGAAGAGTCATAAATTACATTTCCTTGACTTGATTCTTCTTCTACCTCAAATACATGGCAAGAAAATACCATGTAAAATGGCACTCCTTAGTAAAATATCAGGAAATAAAATCTCATGTTTATAAGAAGTTGGTCTTTTTGCTGTTTCCAAAGGCCTGTCTCCAGACCTTTGCCTAAGCTGTAACCCATGCCTGAAATGCTCACCCAATGCCTCTGTCTTTAAGGCTCATCTCAGATGTCAAGTTCTGCACCAGGCCTTTTGGGAACCCCTTTGTTCTCAGTTTGTTCGTTCTCTCTCTCTCTCTCTCTCTCTCTCTCTCCACAAATAACTTTGCATTTAGTTTTTACATATTTTATATTTATCTCTGTCCCCTTCCCTATTAGAATGTGAGCTCCCTGATGACCATGGCTATGTTGGGATTTTTTTTGGTCTTTGGATTCTATCATGGAGCATAGAAACTGACACATAATAGTCAGCAAGCAGGCCCTGTGCTAAGTGCTAGAGTATCTACTCAGTAAAACTTTGTTAAATTGAAAAGGATTAATAAATTAGTTTAAGGGCAAAAATCAAATGAATTATTTTTTTTAAATAACATATGTGTCTTCCCTCTGCTGATTATCTCCAATAAATCCCATATATAGCTTGTTTGTCCATTGTATAATTGCTTCTATAGCAGTTTAAGAAAAAACAGATCTGTAGTAATCTTCAGTGAGAAACTTTAGAGGGGAAGTGCTTTGGCTGCTAGAATCTCCCCAAGTGCTGGAAGGCCTAAGTTCCAGTCCCACCTCAGACACATTCTGGCTGGGTAATTCTAGACAAGACTGTTTCTTTGAACCTCAGGCAGCTCTCTAAGATTCGAAGTTTCCGATTGTTTAACTCTTTATGATTTACAATCACTTTTTGTTTAATTAATCTCAAGAGGTAGATTATATAAGAATTTTCATTTCTATTTTAATCTGAAAAAAATAAAGTTCAAAGAAGGGAAGATGACTTGATGTAGATCCTAAGTGTCAGAGCTGGGATTCCAAACCAACCCTGCTTAATTTCAAGCCCAGAATCATACTACCTCTCTGACAGCTCATAGGAAGTTTTTTTTTTTTGGGGGGGGGGGGTTGCAAGGCAAATGGGATTAGGTGGCTTGCCCAAGGCCACACAGCTAGGTAATTATTATGTGTCTGAGACCGGATTTGAACCCAGGTACTCCTGACTCCAGGGACAGTGCTTTATCCACTGCGCCACCTAGCCACCCCATCATAGGAAGTTTTACCTATATATTATGTGGCTCATGGGCCTAAAATGGTTTCCCACATATTCCATACACCAGAGTTAAGACTAAGGACCAGGGAAAATAAAGGCATCTATTAGAGAGGGACCCTTTTAAGTATTAGTTTGCATAAATTCACATTTTAAATTTGGGAAAATTCAACTCTCCTTTGCAATTATTTTAGAATAGCTAAGACTGTAACACTATAATACTGAGTTCAAATATTAAAGGGAAGAGTAATACAGCAGGTCTCAATTTTTAAGAACTTGACCAAGATGGAAACATGCTCCATCATTTTATCCTACCATCTGCTAACTCATCTCATGACTAGTGTCTTTCATGGTTCAAGAGACCCTGGTCCAGGGATGGTAGTCCTTTGAATGGACCGAGAAGGGGTGAAGATATATATATGTCTGTGTATGTGTTTTAGAAAATGCATTTAATATATTTAAATATTATTATCTAATAAAATAACAGTTATATAATAAAGTGATAATAAATACATAAAACTATTGTTATTTACTAAATTATATTTATATGAAGTGAGACCTTATCTATGCTGATTAATACACTTTTATTATTTCATTTAGTTTATATATAACTAAATACAACTCCAGGGGAAACAAGAAATAATAAATGCCTGGAGAAGGCTTGTTCTAATGCATATGTGGACTAGAAACTGAAGGGCCCTGAGGAACTCCCATAACCTTCTGCCATTAGCACTTGAATAAAATGAGTTTATCAAATTAACTAATTGTCACCTTGGAAGGCCAAGAGCCTGGCTCCAAGGCAATAAGAGCCTTTCCTTGTAAGAGACTAGAAGGAGGAACCCAGGGGATAAGGAGGAGGGAAGAATGGCAGCTGCTCTAAACCCTAGAGGTTTGGGTAGGGGAGGTAATGCTGACTGGGTGTGCTGAGGAAGAGGCTCTCTGTTTCCCTTCAAGACTAGCAGTTCAGTGTTAGTGCTAACTAAAACCTAGCTGATTAATGAGGCCAGTCAGGTTCCGAATCTTTGGTTTAAGTTTGGCTGAAAGAACCCAAGGGTCAGGGGGTGGCTAGGTGGCTCAGTGGATAGAGCACCAGCCTTGGAGTCAGGAGTAGCTGGGTTCAAAAAAAAAAAAAAAAATAAGAACCCAAGGGTGTCTTCAAAGAGAGTCACTGGAGCCTTTTGGTACAGATAGCTGGGTGGTTGTGTACAACAGGGACTCCCTCTGACTGCTTGAGTGGAGAGGGTTAGCTAGGAAAAGGAAAAGGGCAATTTTCAGATTCCTCACTATCTCCCCTTAAGGATATGGTGACAAAAACTGAATTGCATTTCACAGAGCTTTAAGGGTAAAAGTTTCATTTAGGCTACCTATATCTTTGGGCTGTATCCTCATATAGACCCATATTTCTTTCCTTTTTTGTGACCAAGCTCCTTGAGAAATCCATCTATAATATATGTTTTTCTTAATAATGGGGCAAGTAGGTGGCTCAGAAGGTTGGTTTTTTAAGTCATGTCCAATTCTTTGTGACTTCATTTGGGGTTTTCTTGGCAAAGAAACTGGAACAGTTTGCCAGCTCATTTTACAGATGAGGAAACTGAGGCAAACAGGGTTCAGTGACTTGCCCAGGGTCACATAGCTAGTAAATTTTCAAAGTTGGATTTGAACTCAGGAAGATGAGTCTTCCTGACTTTATCCACTGAGCACCTAACACTACTTACTACAACAATCTTTTCAATCCCATTCCCCCTTCATGCCTCCCCTCTGCTGATTTTCTCCAATTTACCCCATGTAGCTTGTTTGAACATGGTTGTTTTCTCCCCCATTGGAATGTGAGCTCCTTGACAGTATTCCCAGCATTTAGCATTTAATCTGTCACAAAGAGACAATAAATATTAAGGACTAACTTTAAACTAAGTTTGGATTAGATTAGTAAAAGTCCTTTTCATCCCTAGGTTCTATTTCTTTTTTTTTTTATTTTAGGTTTTTGCAAGGCAAATGGGGTTAAGTGGCTTGCCCAAGGCCACATGGCTAGGTAATTATTATTGAACCCAGGTACTCCTGACTCCAGGGCCGGTGCTTTATCCACTACACCACCTAGCCGCCCCAATCCCTAGGTTCTATTAACCTCACATTCATTCCCTAGTTAGGGCAAGTGGGATTTACACTCCCTGATAGATGAACAGATCTAGAGAACTGAGGTAATCAGTTCAAAATTCCACAAAATTCCACAACAAGCTTTTGCATAGCTGGCATTTTAACCCTGGCCTCCTGTCTCTTGAACCATGGGTTCTTTTGGGGGTATGTGTTTCTACCTGAGCAATGCCAGTTCTGAATCTAGATTTTGGACTCAGAATCAATACTATTACCCTTATGTCCAAGAGTTTCCTCTTAGTTCTTTTCAAGACTCAGTTTAGTTATTACCTTCCACCTGAGATCTTTCTTGTTCTCTCTTCCAATCCCCAGGTTATTAGTACTTCTTTCTGGGTTACTGTATATCTGTTTTGTCCATATCTGTATATTAGATAAATAGAACTAGAAAGAGCATTTCTTAAGCTCTTTACCATGTTAAATTTTTCAGATTCAAATATAAGCAAGACAGACAATACCCCGCCCCCCAATGTTTATATTCTAATGGGGAAGCTGAAAAGTGACTAGGAGTGACGGGTACTTTAAGGCAGCATGTTTGGAAGCAGTAAAGTGGAAATCTGCTTCTGAGTAAAATTAAACAAAAGATTACCATCACCAGTCAGATTCTGAGATGGGGTATGGATCCTGGACAAAGTAGAGGGATGTGGGCATGCTGTCTATACCACTCATGTGATACTCAGAAATGGTCCATTAAATCATACCTAAGAATCTCTGCTGGCTGCATGTTGGCTTAGAAAACTACATTTTAACATTATCTATGTTCTATTTTATTTTGCTATTTCCCATTCCCATTTTAATCATTTTCAGGCTTGTCTTTGGAGTGTTGTGGGCTACAATGGCCTATATGTTTGATAGCTCTGGTCTTCACCATTTGATGTAAGTCCCCAGAGAGATTTTAACTTTGTTTCATCAGCTCTTTGAACATGGTAAATTCTTAATAAATGTTTGATCAATTATGTATGTATCAATTATGTATGGAACATAGCAAATTCTTAATAAATGTTTGATCAATTATGTATGTATGTATAGCTCATCATTTACATAATATGTTATGGTTTACAAAGCACTTTATATAATTATCTCAATTGATTCTCCACTGAAAACCTATGAGGCAGGTGCTATTTTAGGAATGCCATCTTACAGATGAGTTAACTGATGCTGAGAGAAATTAAGTGACTTGCTCAGGGTCACACTGTAAGAATCTCAGGTAGGATTTGAATAGGTCTTCCTATCTCCAGAATTAGAGATTTATCCATTAAACAACACTTCTTAAAAGAGGTACCCAGTACACAGATCAGAGAAACTTTTAAACTTTGGAAGCACATTGCCCCTGAGAATTTGATAAAAATTTATATTTATTGTTGTAGATGTAACACAAATTCAAGACTGTCTTTTCTCTTCTCTCTTCTTTTCACTATATGCTTTTTCATTTGGTCATCTTATTTGTTCCTATAGCTATGTTGAACTATCATACCTATGATGGTACTTCTTGGAGCCATCTATCTACCCCCAATTCTATTTTCTATTGAGATTCAGTCATGCATCTTCAGCTGCATCTTGAACATTGTAAACTGGATGTATATATCATTTCAAATTATTTGAAGCAAACTTTTCTTTTCCTCAAAATCACATCTTCCCATTTCTGAATTTCCCTATGAGATAGAAGGTATTATTATCAAGTCCATCTTGTACATGAGTTAACCAAAACCACCACCATCCTCCCAGACATCCAGGTCTAAAATTCCTTACTCTTATACATCCCATGTATCTTTTAGTCCTTTCTACCTTCATAGCATCTCTCTTACACATCCCTTTTCTTTTCTCTTTTTTTTTTTGTTGGCAAGCCAATGGGGTTAAGTGACTTGCCTAAGGTCACACAGCTAGGTAATTAGTAAGTGTCTGAGCTGGAGTTTGAACTCAGGTCCTCCTGACTCCAGGGCCAGTGCTCTATCCACTACACCACCTAGTTGCCCCCACATGTCCCTTTTCTACACTCATACAGTTACAATTCTATTTCAGTTACTTATCCCCTTTCTTCCAAACTACTATAGTCATTTAACTGGTCTCTCTGTCTTCAGTCTCTCAATTCTAAATCATCCTACACTTAGTTACTAAGATAATTTTTCTAAATTCTAAGACTGATCATGTTATCCAATTTGCTCCATGAAAACCAGTTCTGATATAAAGTCCTTGTTTGGCATTTAAAATTCATTATAACCTGTCCCTATCTTATCTCTTCATGCTTTCTTTATGACTAACCTTTCTCCCCTGCATTGTGGAATCCACCTATACTAAGTCAACTTACAGTTTCTAGAATAGGAGACTCCATGTCTCCCTGCTTTGACACTGCTCTTGGTTGTTTATGATTGCAATGGTCTCTTGTCTTAACCTTGCCTCTGCTTCTGTCTCAGTTCATATCCCATCTTCTGCAGAAGGCCTTTCCTGATTCCTCTGTTGCTAAAGCCTTCTTCTTCTTCCTTTCATGATACCAGAGTATCAGGTATTCTGCATGTATCTGAATGTGCCTTACCTGAATATTTACATACTATCTTTTCCTTTAGAAATGGAGCTTTTTGAAGTAGGCACAGGGTTTTCCCCTCCACTCTTTTTTTGGTATTCTCAGCACTTACCACCGTGGTATATAATAAGCAATCAACCAATGGCCAATCAATAAACACTTATTAGTGTCTACTATATACCTCTAAATAAATGCTTTTTGACTGATCAATATAGTAGTTATTATAATTTATTTTTAATAAATACTGTGGCAATGCAAATCATGTAAACCAAAAATAAAAGTAAATATATTTATTCACTTTAAAACTCATTGTCAAAGTTGTTTTCTCATGCTAATTAAAAAACTCAAAACTCAAAATTTTGAAGAGAAATAGGATTTTTTTTTTTGATCAGTAGCATCAAGGAAACTGGTTCTAAGCTGCTAAAATACAGGTAAAATTTTATTTACAAAAGTTTCTTTGCAAGGCCCTCCAGACCTACCTGGAAAAGAGAGATTTCATTTGAAGGTTTTCCATAATGCTAGCAGATGAATAAATATGTATTAAAATGTAACACATTTGATAAACATTATTTACTCCCATAGATATAATTAGTTGGGTAGTGCTTTGAAGTAGTTAGCATTTCAGAGGTATAAACTTCACTTGTTAATTGTATGCAAAGAAATAAAACACTTAGGCAAACTTAAATCTAAAGAGATTTGCATAGGGGATTAGGCCTCA